>NC_090646.1:689958147-690110305 GCF_040937935.1 Hyperolius riggenbachi | reverse complement strand
CATACAATGTATGATCCCCACCCCCCCGATCGCGCGAATCGTGGCAAATTGCGCACGAAAAAGTCTGCGAAAAAGTTTGCACTGCTTTGTGAATCAGGCCCAATGTATAAGGCAGGGGGCGGGGATCATACAATGTGTCAGGCGGGGATCATACAACGTATCATGCATGTGGCGGGGTGGCAGATCATACAATGTATCAGGCAGGGGGCGGGGATCATACAATGTATCAGGCAGGGGGCGGGGATCATACAATGTATCAGGCAGGGGGCGGATCACACAATGTATCAGGCAGGGGCGGAGATCATACAATGTATCAGGCAGAGGGCGGGGATCATACAATGTATCAGGCAGGGGGCGGGGATCATACAATGTATCAGGCAGGGGGCGGATCACACAATGTATCAGGCAGGGGCGGAGATCACACAATGTATCAGGCAGGGGGCGGATCACACAATGTATCAGGCAGGGGGCGGGGATCATACAATGTATCAGGCGGGGGGCGGAGATCATACAATGTATCATGCAGAGGGCGGGGATCATACAATGTATCAGGCAGGGGGCGGGGATCATTCACTGTATCAGGCAGGGGGCGGATCATACAATGTATCAGGCAGAGGGCGGGGATCATACAATGTATCAGGCGGGGATCATACAATGTATCATGCACGTGGCGGGGTGGCAGATCAAACAATGTATCAGGCAGGGGGCGGGGATCATACAATGTATCAGGCAGGGGGCGGGGATCATACAATGTATCAGGCAGGGGGCGGAGAATCATACAATGTATCAGGCAGGGGGCGGAGGATCATACAATGTATCAGGCAGGAGGCGGGGATCATACAATGTATCAGGCAGGGGGCGGGGATCATACAATGTATCAGGCAGGGGGCGGGGATCATACAATGTATCAGGCAGGGGGCGGAGGATCATACAATGTATCAGGCAGGGGGCGGGGGATCATATAATGTATGAGGCAGGGGGCGGGATCATACAACGTATGAGGCAGGGGGCGGGGGATCATACAACGTATCAGGCAGGGGGCGGGGGATTATACAATGTATGAGGCAGGGGGCGGGATCATACAATGTATCAGGCAGGGGGCGGGGATCATACAATGTATCAGGCAGGGGGCGGATCACACAATGTATCAGGCAGGGGGCGGGGATCATACAATGTATCAGGCGGGGATCATACAATGTATCAGGCGGGGGGCGGGGATCATACAATGTATCAGGCGGGGGGCGGGGATCATACAATGTATCAGGCAGAGGGCGGGGATCATACAATGTATCAGGCAGGGGGCGGGGATCATACAATGTATCAGGCAGGGGGCCGGGATCATACAATGTATCAGGCAGGGGGCCGGGATCATACAATGTATCAGGCAGGGGGCCGGGATCATACAATGTATCAGGCAGGGGGCGGAGGATCATACAATGTATCAGGCAGGGGGCGGGGATCATACAATGTATCAGGCAGGGGGCCGGGATCATACAATGTATCAGGCAGGGGTCGGGATCATACAATGTATCAGGCAGGGGGCGGATCATACAATGTATCAGGCAGGGGGCGGGGATCATACAATGTATCAGGCAGGGGGCGGAGGATCATACAATGTATCAGGCAGGGGGCGGGGATCATACAATGTATCAGGCAGGGGGCCGGGATCATACAATGTATCAGGCAGGGGTCGGGATCATACAATGTATCAGGCAGGGGGCGGATCATACAATGTATCAGGCAGGGGGCGGGGATCATACAATGTATCAGGCAGGGGGCGGAGGATCATACAATGTATCAGGCAGGGGGCGGGGATCATACAATGCATCAGGCAGGGGGCGGGGATCATACAATGTATCAGGCAGGGGGCGGGGGATCATACAATGTATGAGGCAGGGGGCGGGATCATACAATGTATGAGGCAGGGGGCGGGGGATCATACAACGTATCAAGCAGGGGGCGGGGGATCATACAATGTATGAGGCAGGGGGCGGGATCATACAATGTATCAGGCAGGGGGCGGGGATCATATAATGTATCAGGCAGGGGGCGGATCACACAATGTATCAGGCAGGGGGCGGGGATCATACAATGTATCAGGTAGGGGGCGGGGATCATACAATGTATCAGGCAGAGGGAGGGGATCATACAATTTATCAGGCAGGGGGCGGGGGATCATACAATGTATGAGGCAGGGGGCCGGGGAATCATACAATGTATGAGGCAGGGGGCCGGGATCATACAATGTATCAGGCAGGGGTCGGGATCATACAATGTATCAGGCAGGGGGCGGATCATACAATGTATCAGGCAGGGGGCGGGGATCATACAATGTATCAGGCAGGGGGCCGGGATCATACAATGTATCAGGCAGCGGGCGGATCATACAATGTATCAGGCAGGGGGCGGGGATCATACAACGTATCAGGCAAGGGGCGGAGGATCATACAACGTATCAGGCAGGGGGCGGGGATCATACAACGTATCAGGCAGGGGGCGGGGATCATACAACGTATCAGGCAGGGGGCGGGGGATCATACAACGTATCAGGCAGGGGGCGGGGGATCATACAACGTATGAGGCAGGGGGCGGGATCATACAACGTATGAGGCAGGGGGCGGGGGATCATACAACGTATCAGGCAGGGGGCGGGGGATCATACAATGTATCAGGCAGGGGGCGGGATCATACAATGTATCAGGCAGGGGGCGGGGATCATACAATGTATCAGGCAGGGGGCGGATCATACAATGTATCAGGCAGGGGGCGGGGGATCATACAATGTATCAGGCGGGGGATCATACAATGTATCAGGCGGGGGGCGGGGATCATACAATGTATCAGGCAGAGGGCGGGGATCATACAATGTATCAGGCAGGGGGCGGGGATCATACAATGTATCAGGCAGGGGGCGGGGATCATACAATGTATCAGGCAGGGGGCGGCAGATCATACAATGTATCAGGAAGGGGGCGGGGGATCATACAATGTATCAGGCAGGGGGCGGGGATCATACAATGTATCAGGCAGAGGGCGGGGATCATACAATGTATCAGGCAGGGGGCGGGGATCATACAATGTATTAGGCAGGGGGCGGATATAATGTATCAGGCGGGGGGCGGGGATCATACAATGTATCAGGCAGAGGGCGGGGATCCTACAATGTATTAGGCAGGGGGCGGATATAATGTATCAGGCGGGGGGGCGGGGATCATACAATGTATCAGGCAGAGGGCGGGGATCATACAATGTATTAGGCAGGGGGCGGATATAATGTATCAGGCAGAGGGCGGGGATCATACAATGTATCAGGCAGGGGGCGGGGATCATACAATGTATCAGGCAGGGGGCGGATCATACAATGTATCAGGCAGGGGGCGGGGATCATACAATGTATCAGGCAGGGGGCGGGGATCATACAATGTATCAGGCAGGGGGCGGCAGATCATACAATGTATCAGGAAGGGGGCGAGGGATCATACAATGTATCAGGCAGGGGGCGGGGATCATACAATGTATCAGGCAGAGGGCGGGGATCATACAATGTATCAGGCAGGGGGCGGGGATCATACAATGTATTAGGCAGGGGGCGGATATAATGTATCAGGCAGAGGGCGGGGGATCATACACTGTATCAGGCAGAGGGTGGATCATACAATGTATCAGGCAGGGGGCGGGGATCATACAATGTATCAGGCAGAGGGCGGATCATACAATGTATCATGCAGGGGGCGGAGGATCATACAATGTATTAGGCAGGGGGCGGATACAATTTCTCAGGCAGGGGGCGGGGCAGAGGGATTGAATACCGTGTAAAGCAGCAGATCAGGCATGCGCAGTAATCTGTGAAGAGAGGATGACGTCAGGGCTGTGCAGCTTCCGGGCAGCGCTAGCTGTTATTGCTCCTCCTATGCTGCTGCGGGCGGAGTCTCTGGAGCCACACCCCCTTACACGCCCCTATGCTAAGTCGCCCGGACCTATACGTCCGAATGCTCTATCTCGGGACAAAGTGGGGCGTGGCAAATACAGCTCAGGGCGTGTCCTGCATATTCGAAACGCTGGAGGAGTGGCTGCGCGGAGAGCGCCAGTACAAGCAGCCAAGTACTGCGCATGCACTCACTCTGCAGCCTGTTCACGTGACAGCCCCGCCCCGTGATGTCACCTGTACGCTGCTCCGTCCCGGCGTTATGCGTCACTTCCGGACGCACAAAGCGTTTCCATGACGATAGTACTTTCCTCATCCTCATTGAGCAGAGAAAAATGTGAAGGGCGGAGTTATGAGAGGAGCCAATCAGCGGAGAGGTGGACACATAGCCTGGCCAATCACGTGACTGCCCTGCGTGCTCTTCCGGGATAGTGACAGGTGAGAAGCCGATACGTGGCTGTGTGTCTGTTATATATTATATATTATACTGACCCTGCGCTGTGTACCCCCCCCACCCCTCCCCCATACATTATACATCACCCCATATACTATACCTCTGCTGTACATCACCCCATATACTACACCTCACCCCATATACTATACATCACCCCATATACTATAATACATCACCCCATATACTATACCTCTGCTGTACATCACCCCATATACTATACCTCTGCTGTACATCACCCTATATACTATACCTCTGCTGTACATCACCCCATATACTATACCTCTGCTGCACATCACCCCATATACTATACCTCTGCTGTACATCACCCCATATACTACACCTCACCCCATATACTATACCTCTGCTGTACATCACCCCATATACTATACATCACCCCATATACTATACCTCTGCTGTACATCACCCCATATACTATACCTCTGCTGTACATCACCCTATATACTATACCTCTGCTGTACATCACCCCATATACTATACCTCTGCTGCACATCACCCCATATACTATACCTCTGCTGTACATCACCCCATATACTACACCTCACCCCATATACTATACCTCTGCTGTACATCACCCCATATACTATACATCACCCCATATACTATACATCTGCTGTACATCACCCCATATACTATACATCACCCCATATACTATACATCTGCTGTACATCACCCCATATACTATACATCACCCCATATACTATACCTCTGCTGTACATCACCCCATATACTATACATCTGCTGTACATCACCCCATATACTATACATCACCCCATATACTATACCTCTGCTGTACATCACCCCTTATACTATACATCTCCCCATATACTATACCTCTGCTGTACATCACCCCTTATACTATACATCTCCCCATATACTATACCTCTGCTGTACATCACCTCATATACTATACATCACCCCATATGCTATACCTCTGCTGTACATCACCTCATATACTATACCTCTGCTGTACATCACCCCTTATACTATACATCTCCCCATATACTATACCTCTGCTGTACATCACCTCATATACTATACATCACCCCATATGCTATACCTCTGCTGTACATCACCTCATATACTATACATCACCCCATATACTATACCTCTGCTGTACATCACCCCATATACTATACCTCTGCTGTACATCACCCCATATACTATACATCACCCCATATACTATACCTCACCCCATATACTATACCTCTGCTGTACATCACCCCTTATACTATACATCTCCCCATATACTATACCTCTGCTGTACATCACCTCATATACTATACATCACCCCATATACTATACCTCTGCTGTACATCACCCCATATACTATACATCACCCCATATACTATACCTCACCCCATATACTATACCTCTGCTGTACATCACCCCTTATACTATACCTCTGCTGCACATTACCCCATATACTATACCTCTGCTGCACATCACCCCATATACTATACCTCTGCTGTACATCACCCCTTATACTATACATCTCCCCATATACTATACCTCTGCTGTACATCACCTCATATACTATACATCACCCCATATGCTATACCTCTGCTGTACATCACCCCATATACTATACCTCTGCTGTACATCACCCCATATACTATACATCACCCCATATACTATACCTCACCCCATATACTATACCTCTGCTGTACATCACCCCTTATACTATACATCTCCCCATATACTATACCTCTGCTGTACATCACCTCATATACTATACATCACCCCATATACTATACCTCTGCTGTACATCACCCCATATACTATACATCACCCCATATACTATACCTCACCCCATATACTATACCTCTGCTGTACATCACCCCTTATACTATACATCTCCCCATATACTATACCTCTGCTGTACATCACCTCATATACTATACATCACCCCATATACTATACCTCTGCTGTACATCACCTCATATACTATACATCACCCCATATACTATACCTCTGCTGTACATCACCCCATATACTATACATCACCCCATATACTATACCTCTGCTGTACATCACCCCATATACTATACCTCTGCTGCACATCACCCCATATACTATACCTCTGCTGTACATCACCCCATATACTATACATCACCCCATATACTATACCTCTGCTGCACATCACCCCATATACTATACATCACCCCATATACTATACCTCTGCTGTACATCACCCCATATACTATACAACACCCCATATACTATACATCACCCCATATACTATACCTCTGCTGTACATCACCCCATATACTATACCTCTGCTGTACATCACCCCATATACTATACATCACCCCATATACTATACCTCTGCTGTACATCACCCCATATACTATACATTACCCCATATACTATACCTCTGCTGTACATCACCCCATATACTATACATCACCCCATATACTATACCTCTGCTGTACATCACCCCATATACTATACCTCTGCTGCACATCACCCCATATACTATACCTCTCCCCATATACTATACCTCTGCTGTACATCACCCCATATAATATACCTCACCCCATATACTATACCTCTGCTGTACATCACCCCATATACTATACCTCTGCTGTACATCACCCCATATAATATACCTCACCCCATATACTATACCTCTGCTGTACATCACCCCATATACTATACCTCTGCTGTACATCACCCCATATAATATACCTCACCCCATATACTATACCTCTGCTGTACATCACCCCATATACTATACCTCTGCTGCACATCACCCCATATACTATACATCACCCCATATACTATACCTCTGCTGTACATCACCCCATATACTATACCTCTGCTGTACATCACCCCATATACTATACCTCTGCTGCACATCACCCCATATACTATACCTCTCCCCATATACTATACCTCTGCTGTACATCACCCCATATAATATACCTCACCCCATATACTATACCTCTGCTGTACATCACCCCATATACTATACCTCTGCTGTACATCACCCCATATAATATACCTCACCCCATATACTATACCTCTGCTGTACATCACCCCATATACTATACCTCTGCTGCACATCACCCCATATACTATACATCACCCCATATACTATACCTCTGCTGTACATCACCCCATATACTATACCTCTGCTGTACATCACCCCATATACTATACCTCTGCTGTACATCACCCCATATACTATACATCACCCCATATACTATACCTCTGCTGTACATCACCCCATATACTATACCTCTGCTGTACATCACCCCATATACTATACATCACCCCATATACTATACCTCTGCTGCACATCACCCCATATACTATACATCGCCCCATATACTATACCTCTGCTGTACATCACCCCATATACTATACCTCTGCTGCACATCACCCCATATACTATACCTCTGCTGTACATCACCCCATATACTATACCTCACCCCATATACTATACCTCTGCTGTACATCACCCCATATACTATACCTCTGCTGTACATCACCCCATATACTATACAACACCCCATATACTATACATCACCCCATATACTATACCTCTGCTGTACATCACCCCATATACTATACATCACCCCATATACTATACCTCTGCTGTACATCACCCCATATACTATACCTCTGCTGCACATCACCCCATATACTATACATCTCCCCATATACTATACCTCACCCCATATACTATACCTCTGCTGTACATCACCCCATATACTATTCCTCTGCTGTACATCACCCCATATACTATACCTCACCCCATATACTATACCTCTGCTGTACATCACCCCATATACTATACCTCTGCTGTACATCACCCCATATACTATACAACACCCCATATACTATACATCACCCCATATACTATACCTCTGCTGTACATCACCCCATATACTATAAATCACCCCATATACTATACCTCTGCTGTACATCACCCCATATACTATACCTCTGCTGTACATCACCCCATATACTATACCTCTGGTGTACATCACCCCATATACTATACCTCTGCTGCACATCACCCCATATACTATACATCTCCCCATATACTATACCTCTGCTGTACATCACCCCATATAATATACCTCACCCCATATACTATACCTCTGCTGTACATCACCCCATATACTATACCTCTGCTGTACATCACCCCATATACTATACCTCTGCTGTACATCACCCCATTTACTGTACCTCTGCTGTACATCACCCCATATACTATACCTCAGCCCATATACTATACCTCACCCCATATACTATACCTCTGCTGTACATCACCCTATATACTATACATCACCCCATATACTATACCTCTGCTGTACATCACCCTATATACTATACATCACCCCATATACTATACCTCTGCTGCACATCACCCCATATACTATACATCTCCCCATATACTATACCTCTGTTGTACATCACCCCATATAATATACCTCACCCCATATACTATACCTCTGCTGTACATCACCCCATATACTATACCTCTGCTGTACATCACCCCATATACTATACCTCTGCTGTACATCACCCCATATACTATACCTCACCCCATATACTATACCTCTGCTGTACATCACCCCATATACTATACCTCTGCTGTACATCACCCCATATACTATACAACACCCCATATACTATACATCACCCCATATACTATACCTCTGCTGTACATCACCCCATATACTATACATCACCCCATATACTATACCTCTGCTGTACATCACCCCATATACTATACCTCTGCTGCACATCACCCCATATACTATACAACACCCCATATACTATACATCACCCCATATACTATACCTCACCCCATATACTATACCTCTGCTGTACATCACCCCATATACTATACCTCTGCTGTACATCACCCCATATACTATACCTCACCCCATATACTATACCTCTGCTGTACATCACCCCCTATACTATACCTCTGCTGTACATCACCCCATATACTATACAACACCCCATATACTATACATCACCCCATATACTATACCTCTGCTGTACATCACCCCATATACTATACATCACCCCATATACTATACCTCTGCTGTACATCACCCCATATACTATACCTCTGCTGTACATCACCCCATATACTATACCTCTGCTGCACATCACCCCATATACTATACATCTCCCCATATACTATACCTCTGCTGTACATCACCCCATATAATATACCTCACCCCATATACTATACCTCTGCTGTACATCACCCCATATACTATACCTCTGCTGTACATCACCCCATATACTATACCTCTGCTGTACATCACCCCATTTACTATACCTCTGCTGTACATCACCCCATATACTATACCTCACCCCATATACTATACCTCACCCCATATACTATACCTCTGCTGTACATCACCCTATATACTATACATCACCCCATATACTATACCTCTGCTGCACATCACCCCATATACTATACATCTCCCCATATACTATACCTCTGCTGTACATCACCCCATATAATATACCTCACCCCATATACTATACCTCTGCTGTACATCACCCCATATACTATACCTCTGCTGTACATCACCCCATATACTATACATCTCCCCATATACTATACCTCTGCTGTACATCACCCCATATACTATACATCTCCCCATATACTATACCTCTGCTGTACATCACCCCATATAATATACCTCACCCCATATACTATACCTCTGCTGTACATCACCCCATATACTATACCTCTGCTGCACATCACCCCATATACTATACATCTCCCCATATACTATACCTCTGCTGTACATCACCCCATATAATATACCTCACCCCATATACTATACCTCTGCTGTACATCACCCCATATACTATACCTCTGCTGCACATCACCCCATATACTATACATCTCCCCATATACTATACCTCTGCTGTACATCACCCCATATAATATACCTCACCCCATATACTATACCTCTGCTGTACATCACCCCATTTACTATACCTCTGCTGTACATCACCCCATATACTATACCTCACCCCATATACTATACCTCACCCCATATACTATACCTCTGCTGTACATCACCCCATATACTATACCTCACCCCATATACTATACCTCACCCCATATACTATACCTCTGCTGTACATCACCCCATATACTATACCTCACCCCATATACTATACCTCACCCCATATACTATACCTCTGCTGTACATCACCCCATATACTATACCTCTGCTGCACATCACCCCATATACTATACCTCTGCTGCACATCACCCCATATACTATACCTCTGCTGTACATCACCCCATATACTATACCTCTGCTGTACATCACCCCATATACTATACATCACCCCATATACTATACCTCTGCTGTACATCACCCCATATAATATACATCACCCCATATACTATACCTCTGCTGTACATCAACCCATATACTATACATCACCCCATATACTATACCTCTGCTGTACATCACCCCATATGCTATACATCACCCCATATACTATACCTCTGCTGTACATCAACCCATATACTATACATCACCCCATATACTATACCTCTGCTGTACATCACCCCATATACTATACCTCTGCTGCACATCACCCCATATACTATACCTCTGCTGTACATCACCCCATATACTATACATCACCCCATATACTATACCTCTGCTGTACATCACCCCATATACTATACATCACCCCATATACTATACCTCTGCGGTACATCACCCCATATACTATACATCACCCCATATACTATACCTCTGCTGTACATCACCCCATATACTATACCTCTGCTGCACATCACCCCATATACTATACATCACCCCATATACTATACCTCTGCTGTACATCACCCCATATACTATACCTCTGCTGTACATCACCCCATATACTATACCTCTGCTGTACATCACCCCATATACTATACATCACCCCATATACTATACCTCTGCTGTACATCACCCCATATACTATACCTCTGCTGTACATCACCCCATATACTATACATCACCCCATATACTATACCTCTGCTGCACATCACCCCATATACTATACATCGCCCCATATACTATACCTCTGCTGTACATCACCCCATATACTATACCTCTGCTGCACATCACCCCATATACTATACCTCTGCTGTACATCACCCCATATACTATACCTCACCCCATATACTATACCTCTGCTGTACATCACCCCATATACTATACCTCTGCTGTACATCACCCCATATACTATACAACACCCCATATACTATACATCACCCCATATACTATACATCACCCCATATACTATACCTCTGCTGTACATCACCCCATATACTATACATCACCCCATATACTATACCTCTGCTGTACATCACCCCATATACTATACCTCTGCTGCACATCACCCCATATACTATACATCTCCCCATATACTATACCTCACCCCATATACTATACCTCTGCTGTACATCACCCCATATACTATTCCTCTGCTGTACATCACCCCATATACTATACCTCACCCCATATACTATACCTCTGCTGTACATCACCCCATATACTATACCTCTGCTGTACATCACCTTATATACTATACAACACCCCATATACTATACATCACCCCATATACTATACCTCTGCTGTACATCACCCCATATACTATAAATCACCCCATATACTATACCTCTGCTGTACATCACCCCATATACTATACCTCTGCTGTACATCACCCCATATACTATACCTCTGCTGTACATCACCCCATATACTATACCTCTGCTGCACATCACCCCATATACTATACATCTCCCCATATACTATACCTCTGCTGTACATCACCCCATATAATATACCTCACCCCATATACTATACCTCTGCTGTACATCACCCCATATACTATACCTCTGCTGTACATCACCCCATATACTATACCTCTGCTGTACATCACCCCATTTACTGTACCTCTGCTGTACATCACCCCATATACTATACCTCAGCCCATATACTATACCTCACCCCATATACTATACCTCTGCCGTACATCACCCTATATACTATACATCACCCCATATACTATACCTCTGCTGTACATCACCCTATATACTATACATCACCCCATATACTATACCTCTGCTGCACATCACCCCATATACTATACATCTCCCCATATACTATACCTCTGTTGTACATCACCCCATATAATATACCTCACCCCATATACTATACCTCTGCTGTACATCACCCCATATACTATACCTCTGCTGTACATCACCCCATATACTATACCTCACCCCATATACTATACCTCTGCTGTACATCACCCCATATACTATACCTCTGCTGTACATCACCCCATATACTATACAACACCCCATATACTATACATCACCCCATATACTATACCTCTGCTGTACATCACCCCATATACTATACATCACCCCATATACTATACCTCTGCTGTACATCACCCCATATACTATACCTCTGCTGCACATCACCCCATATACTATACAACACCCCATATACTATACATCACCCCATATACTATACCTCACCCCATATACTATACCTCTGCTGTACATCACCCCATATACTATACCTCTGCTGTACATCACCCCATATACTATACCTCACCCCATATACTATACCTCTGCTGTACATCACCCCCTATACTATACCTCTGCTGTACATCACCCCATATACTATACAACACCCCATATACTATACATCACCCCATATACTATACCTCTGCTGTACATCACCCCATATACTATACATCACCCCATATACTATACCTCTGCTGTACATCACCCCATATACTATACCTCTGCTGTACATCACCCCATATACTATACCTCTGCTGCACATCACCCCATATACTATACATCTCCCCATATACTATACCTCTGCTGTACATCACCCCATATAATATACCTCACCCCATATACTATACCTCTGCTGTACATCACCCCATATACTATACCTCTGCTGTACATCACCCCATATACTATACCTCTGCTGTACATCACCCCATTTACTATACCTCTGCTGTACATCACCCCATATACTATACCTCACCCCATATACTATACCTCACCCCATATACTATACCTCTGCTGTACATCACCCTATATACTATACATCACCCCATATACTATACCTCTGCTGCACATCACCCCATATACTATACATCTCCCCATATACTATACCTCTGCTGTACATCACCCCATATAATATACCTCACCCCATATACTATACCTCTGCTGTACATCACCCCATATACTATACCTCTGCTGTACATCACCCCATATACTATACATCTCCCCATATACTATACCTCTGCTGTACATCACCCCATATACTATACATCTCCCCATATACTATACCTCTGCTGTACATCACCCCATATAATATACCTCACCCCATATACTATACCTCTGCTGTACATCACCCCATATACTATACCTCTGCTGCACATCACCCCATATACTATACATCTCCCCATATACTATACCTCTGCTGTACATCACCCCATATAATATACCTCACCCCATATACTATACCTCTGCTGTACATCACCCCATATACTATACCTCTGCTGCACATCACCCCATATACTATACATCTCCCCATATACTATACCTCTGCTGTACATCACCCCATATAATATACCTCACCCCATATACTATACCTCTGCTGTACATCACCCCATTTACTATACCTCTGCTGTACATCACCCCATATACTATACCTCACCCCATATACTATACCTCACCCCATATACTATACCTCTGCTGTACATCACCCCATATACTATACCTCACCCCATATACTATACCTCACCCCATATACTATACCTCTGCTGTACATCACCCCATATACTATACCTCACCCCATATACTATACCTCACCCCATATACTATACCTCTGCTGTACATCACCCCATATACTATACCTCTGCTGCACATCACCCCATATACTATACCTCTGCTGCACATCACCCCATATACTATACCTCTGCTGTACATCACCCCATATACTATACCTCTGCTGTACATCACCCCATATACTATACATCACCCCATATACTATACCTCTGCTGTACATGCTGTAAAAAAGAAATTAGGCTGGCAAAGATCGAAGCTGAAAATCAAATCGCTAGGGATATCAAATCTAACCCAAAAAAGTTTTACAAGTACATCAACTCTAAAAAAAGAAAGGTTGACTGTATAGGACTCCTAAAGGATGAGGGTGGGAACTCAATGGTGGATGACCAAGGTAAGGCAGAGTTATTAAATGCTTTCTTTGCTTCTGTCTTTACAAAGGAAACAGCACTGTTGCAAATTACAGAGGCGGAAGAGTCTCAATCTTCTAACTGTAATATTAAATACTTAACGCAGGAAGAAGTAAAGGCAAGACTAAATAAATTAAAAATAGACAAGGCACCTGGCCCGGATGGCATGCATCCTCGGGTCCTAAGGGAATTAAGTTCAGTTATAGATAAACCCCTTTATCTTATCTTTTGTGACTCTCTTGCAACTGGCAGAGTCCCAGTGGATTGGCGTACAGCCCACGTTTTCCCATTATTTAAGAAGGGCAAAAAATCAGATCCAGGAAATTATAGACCTGTAAGCTTAACATCAGTTGTATGCAAACTATTTGAGGGGTTACTAAGAGATACTATACATGACTTCATAGTAGAAAACAATCTTATTTCTCAGCATCAACATGGGTTTACTAAAGACAGGTCCTGTTTGACTAACATGCTCAGCTTTTATGAGGTAGTGAATGCTAATATGGATATTGGGAATGCTGTAGATGTGATATACTTAGACTTTGCTAAGGCATTCGACACTGTTCCCCACAGAAGTCTGGTGCAAAAGTTGAGGATGCAAGGACTGGGGAAGAGTCTGCGTGCATGGATAGGAAACTGGCTAATGGACAGAAAACAAAGAGTTGTGGTCAATGGATCATACTCAAAATGGGAGACTGTTAGCAGTGGGGTCCCACAGGGGTCTGTACTGGGTCCAGTGCTCTTCAATTTATTTATTAATGACCTAGTGGATACAGTAGTGAGCAATGTTGCTATTTTTGCAGATGATACAAAATTGTGCAGAATCATCAACTCTGAGGAAGATAGTGTTATATTGCAACAGGATCTGGATAGGATGGCTATATGGGCACATACATGGCAGATGAAATTCAATGTTGACAAATGTAAAGTCATGCATTTTGGTCGTACCAATGGTCTAACACCATACAAAATAAATGGGATACAGTTGGGGACATCAAACTTGGAGAAGGACTTAGGAGTACTCATCGACAACAAGTTAAATAATCGTACTCAATGCCAAGCCGCTGCAGCTAAAGCTAACAAAATTTTGGGATGCATTAAAAGGGAAATAAAAACTCGAGATGCTAGCATAATATTGCCCCTGTTTAACTCTCTAGTAAGGCCACATCTGGAATATGGAATTCAGTTCTGGGCACCACATTACAAAAAAGATATTGCAGTTTTAGAGCAGGTGCAGAGACGAGCAACAAAATTGATACGTGGGATGGAAGGTCTCACTTACCAAGAAAGGTTAGATAAACTGGGTTTATTTAGTCTAGAGAAAAGACGCCTTAGAGGAGATCTAATTAACATGTATAAATACATCAGAGGGCAATATAATAGCTTGGCGGATGAGCTTTTTGTCCCTAGGCCTTCTCAAAGGACTAGAGGACATGATCTGCGCATGGAGGAAAAACGTTTTAGCCATTTATTTAGGAAAGGGTTCTTTACAGTAAGAGTGATTAAGATGTGGAATGCATTGCCACAGGAAGTCGTTATGGCAAACTCTATACCTGCATTTAAAGGGGGCTTAGATGCTTTCCTTGCGTTGAATGACATCCATGGCTACAATTACTAGGTAATGCCAATGATGTTAATCCAGGGATTTTATCTGATTGCCATCTGGAGTCGGGAAGGAATTTTTACCTCGTAAGGGTTTTTTCGCCTTCCTCTGGATCAACAGGGATATGTGAGGGAGCAGGCTGGAGTTGTACTTTGTACTGGTTGAACTCGATGGACGTATGTCTTTTTTCAACCAAAGTAACTATGTAACTATGTAACTATGTAACATCACCCCATATAATATACATCACCCCATATACTATACCTCTGCTGTACATCAACCCATATACTATACATCACCCCATATACTATACCTCTGCTGTACATCACCCCATATACTATACCTCTGCTGCACATCACCCCATATACTATACCTCTGCTGTACATCACCCCATATACTATACACCACCCCATATACTATACCTCTGCTGTACATCACCCCATATACTATACATCACCCCATATACTATACCTCTGCGGTACATCACCCCATATACTATACATCACCCCATATACTATACCTCTGCTGTACATCACCCCATATACTATACCTCTGCTGCACATCACCCCATATACTATACCTCTGCTGTACATCACCCCATATACTATACATCACCCCATATACTATACCTCTGCTGTACATCACCCCATATACTATACATCACCCCATATACTATACCTCTGCTGTACATCACCCCATATACTATACATCACCCCATATTCTATACCTCTGCTGTACGTCACCCCACATACTATACCTCTGCTGTACATCACCCCATATACTATACCTCTGCTGTACATCACCCCATATACTATACCTCTGCTGTACATCACCCCATATACTATACCTCTGCTGTACATCACCCCATATACTATACATCAACCCATATACTATACCTCTGCTGTACATCACCCCATATACTATACCTCACCCCATATACTATACCTCTGCTGTACATCACCCCATATACTATACCTCACCCCATATACTATACATCACCCTATATACTATACCTCTGCTGTACATCACCCCATATAATATACCTCACCCCATATACTATACCTCACCCCATATACTATACCTCTGCTGTACATCACCCCATATACTATACCTCACCCCATATACTATACCTCACCCCATATACTATACCTCTGCTGTACATCACCCCATATACTATACCTCACCCCATATACTATACCTCACCCCATATACTATACCTCACCCCATATACTATACCTCTGCTGTACATCACCCCATATACTATACCTCTGCTGTACATCACCCCATATACTATACCTCTGCTGCACATCACCCCATATACTATACCTCTGCTGCACATCACCCCATATACTATACCTCTGCTGTACATCACCCCATATACTATACCTCTGCTGTACATCACCCCATATACTATACATCACCCCATATACTATACCTCTGCTGTACATCACCCCATATACTATACATCACCCCATATACTATACCTCTGCTGTACATCAACCCATATACTATACATCACCCCATATACTATACCTCTGCTGTACATCACCCCATATACTATACATCACATACCTCTGCTGTACATCAACCCATATACTATACATCACCCCATATACTATACCTCTGCTGTACATCACCCCATATACTATACCTCTGCTGCACATCACCCCATATACTATACCTCTGCTGTACATCACCCCATATACTATACATCACCCCCATATACTATACCTCTGCTGTACATCACCCCATATACTATACCTCTGCTGCACATCACCCCATATACTATACCTCTGCTGTACATCACCCCATATACTATACCTCTGCTGCACATCACCCCATATACTATACCTCTGCTGTACATCAACCCATATACTATACATCACCCCATATACTATACCTCTGCTGTACATCACCCCATATACTATACCTCTGCACATCACCCCATATACTATACCTCTGCTGTACATCACCCCATATACTATACATCACCCCATATACTATACCTCTGCTGTACATCACCCCATATACTATACCTCTGCTGCACATCACCCCATATACTATACCTCTGCTGTACATCACCCCATATACTATACATCACCCCATATACTATACCTCTGCTGTACATCACCCCATATACTATACATCACCCCATATACTATACCTCTGCTGTACATCACCCCATATACTATACCTCTGCTGTACATCACCCCATATACTATACCTCTGCTGTACATCACCCCATGTACTATACCTCTGCTGTACATCACCCCATATACTATACCTCTGCTGTACATCACCCCATATACTATACCTCTGCTGCACATCACCCCATATACTATACCTCTGCTGTACATCACCCCATATACTATACCTCTGCTGTACATCACCCCATATACTATACATCACCCCATATACTATACCTCTGCTGTACATCACCCCATATACTATACATCACCCCATATTCTATACCTCTGCTGTACGTCACCCCAAATACTATACCTCTGCTGTACATCACCCCATATACTATACCTCTGCTGTACATCACCCCATATACTATACCTCTGCTGTACATCACCCCATATACTATACCTCTGCTGTACATCACCCCATATACTATACATCAACCCATATACTATACCTCTGCTGTACATCACCCCATATACTATACCTCACCCCATATACTATACCTCTGCTGTACATCACCCCATATACTATACCTCACCCCATATACTATACATCACCCTATATACTATACCTCTGCTGTACATCACCCCATATAATATACCTCACCCCATATACTATACCTCTGCTGTACATCACCCCATATACTATACCTCTGCTGTACATCACCCCATATACTATACCTCTGCTGTACATCACCCCATATACTATACCTCTGCTGCACATCACCCCATATACTATACCTCTGCTGTACATCACCCCATATACTATACCTCTGCTGTACATCACCCCATATACTATACATCACCCCATATACTATACCTCTGCTGTACATCACCCCATATACTATACATCACCCCATATTCTATACCTCTGCTGTACGTCACCCCACATACTATACCTCTGCTGTACATCACCCCATATACTATACCTCTGCTGTACATCACCCCATATACTATACCTCTGCTGTACATCACCCCATATACTATACCTCTGCTGTACATCACCCCATATACTATACATCAACCCATATACTATACCTCTGCTGTACATCACCCCATATACTATACCTCACCCCATATACTATACCTCTGCTGTACATCACCCCATATACTATACCTCACCCCATATACTATACATCACCCTATATACTATACCTCTGCTGTACATCACCCCATATAATATACCTCACCCCATATACTATACCTCTGCTGTACATCACCCCATATACTATACCTCTGCTGTACATCACCCCATATACTATACCTCTGCTGTACATCACCCCATATACTATACCTCTGCTGTACATCACCCCATATACTATACCTCACCCCATATACTATACCTTACCCCATATACTATACCTCTGCTGTACATCACCCCATATACTATACATCACCCCATATACTATACCTCTGCTGTACATCACCCCATATACTATACATCACCCCATATACTATACCTCTGCTGTACATCACCCCATATACTATACATTACCCCATATACTATACCTTACCCCATATACTATACCTCTGCTGTACATCACCCCATATACTATACCTCACCCCATATACTATACCTTACCCCATATACTATACCTCTGCTGTACATCACCCCATATACTATACATCACCCCATATACTATACATCACCCCATATACTATACCTCTGCTGTACATCACCCCATATACTATACATCACCCCATATACTATACCTCTGCTGTACATCACCCCATATACTATACATTACCCCATATACTATACCTTACCCATATACTATACCTCTGCTGTACATCACCCCATATACTATACATCACCCCATATACTATACCTCTGCTGTACATCACCCCATATACTATACATCACCCCATATACTATACCTCTGCTGTACATCACCCCATATACTATACATCACCCCATATACTATACCTCTGCTGTACATCACCCCATATACTATACCTCTGCTGCACATCACCCCATATACTATACCTCTGCTGTACATCACCCCATATACTATACATCACCCCATATACTATACCTCTGCTGTACATCACCCCATATACTATACATCACCCCATATACTATACCTCTGCTGTACATCACCCCATATACTATACATCACCCCATATTCTATACCTCTGCTGTACGTCACCCCACATACTATACCTCTGCTGTACATCACCCCATATACTATACCTCTGCTGTACATCACCCCATATACTATACTTCTGCTGTACATCACCCCATATACTATACCTCTGCTGTACATCACCCCATATACTATACATCAACCCATATACTATACCTCTGCTGTACATCACCCATATACTATACCTCACCCCATATACTATACCTCTGCTGTACATCACCCCATATACTATACCTCACCCAATATACTATACATCACCCTATATACTATACCTCTGCTGTACATCACCCCATATAATATACCTCACCCCATATACTATACCTCTGCTGTACATCACCCCATATACTATACCTCTGCTGTACATCACCCCATATACTATACCTCTGCTGTACATCACCCCATATACTATACCTCTGCTGTACATCACCCCATATACTATACCTCTGCTGCACATCACCCCATATACTATACCTCTGCTGTACATCACCCCATATACTATACCTCTGCTGTACATCACCCCATATACTATACATCACCCCATATACTATACCTCTGCTGTACATCACCCCATATACTATACATCACCCCATATTCTATACCTCTGCTGTACGTCACCCCACATACTATACCTCTGCTGTACATCAACCCATATACTATACCTCTGCTGTACATCACCCCATATACTATACCTCTGCTGTACATCACCCCATATACTATACCTCTGCTGTACATCACCCCATATACTATACATCAACCCATATACTATACCTCTGCTGTACATCACCCCATATACTATACCTCACCCCATATACTATACCTCTGCTGTACATCACCCCATATACTATACCTCACCCCATATACTATACATCACCCTATATACTATACCTCTGCTGTACATCACCCCATATAATATACCTCACCCCATATACTATACCTCTGCTGTACATCACCCCATATACTATACCTCTGCTGTACATCACCCCATATACTATACCTCTGCTGTACATCACCCCATTTACTATACCTCTGCTGTACATCACCCCATATACTATACCTCACCCCATATACTATACCTCACCCCATATACTATACCTCTGCTGTACATCACCCCATATACTATACCTCACCCCATATACTATACCTTACCCCATATACTATAGCTCTGCTGTACATCACCCCATATACTATACCTCTGCTGTACATCACCCCATATACTATACCTCTGCTGTACATCACCCCATATACTATACCTCTGCTGTACATCACCCCATATACTATACATCACCCCATATACTATACCTCTGCTGTACATCAACCCATATACTATACATCACCCCATATACTATACCTCTGCTGTACATCACCCCATATACTATACCTCTGCTGCACATCACCCCATATACTATACCTCTGCTGTACATCACCCCATATACTATACATCACCCCATATACTATACCTCTGCTGTACATCACCCCATATACTATACCTCTGCTGTACATCACCCCATATACTATACATCACCCCATATACTATACCTCTGCTGTACATCACCCCATATACTATACCTCTGCTGCACATCACCCCATATACTATACCTCTGCTGTACATCACCCCATATACTATACATCACCCCATATACTATACCTCTGCTGTACATCACCCCATATACTATACATCACCCCATATACTATACCTCTGCTGTACATCACCCCATATACTATACATCACCCCATATTCTATACCTCTGCTGTACGTCACCCCACATACTATACCTCTGCTGTACATCACCCCATATACTATACCTCTGCTGTACATCACCCCATATACTATACCTCTGCTGTACATCACCCCATATACTATACCTCTGCTGTACATCACCCCATATACTATACCTCTGCTGTACATCACCCCATATACTATACCTCTGCTGTACATCACCCCATATACTATACATCAACCCATATACTATACCTCTGCTGTACATCACCCCATATACTATACCTCACCCCATATACTATACCTCTGCTGTACATCACCCCATATACTATACCTCACCCAATATACTATACATCACCCTATATACTATACCTCTGCTGTACATCACCCCATATAATATACCTCACCCCATATACTATACCTCTGCTGTACATCACCCCATATACTATACCTCTGCTGTACATCACCCCATATACTATACCTCTGCTGTACATCACCCCATATACTATACCTCTGCTGTACATCACCCCATATACTATACCTCTGCTGCACATCACCCCATATACTATACCTCTGCTGTACATCACCCCATATACTATACCTCTGCTGTACATCACCCCATATACTATACATCACCCCATATACTATACCTCTGCTGTACATCACCCCATATACTATACATCACCCCATATACTATACCTCTGCTGTACATCACCCCATATACTATACATCACCCCATATACTATACCTCTGCTGTACATCACCCCATATACTATACATCACCCCATATTCTATACCTCTGCTGTACGTCACCCCATATACTATACCTCTGCTGTACATCACCCCATATACTATACCTCTGCTGTACATCACCCCATATACTATACCTCTGCTGTACATCACCCCATATACTATACCTCTGCTGTACATCACCCCATATACTATACCTCTGCTGCACATCACCCCATATACTATACCTCTGCTGTACATCACCCCATATACTATACCTCTGCTGTACATCACCCCATATACTATACATCACCCCATATACTATACCTCTGCTGTACATCACCCCATATACTATACATCACCCCATATTCTATACCTCTGCTGTACGTCACCCCACATACTATACCTCTGCTGTACATCACCCCATATACTATACCTCTGCTGTACATCACCCCATATACTATACATCAACCCATATACTATACCTCTGCTGTACATCACCCCATATACTATACATCACCCCATATTCTATACCTCTGCTGTACGTCACCCCACATACTATACCTCTGCTGTACATCACCCCATATACTATACCTCTGCTGTACATCACCCCATATACTATACCTCTGCTGTACATCACCCCATATACTATACCTCTGCTGTACATCACCCCATATACTATACATCAACCCATATACTATACCTCTGCTGTACATCACCCCATATACTATACCTCACCCCATATACTATACCTCTGCTGTACATCACCCCATATACTATACCTCACCCCATATACTATACATCACCCTATATACTATACCTCTGCTGTACATCACCCCATATAATATACCTCACCCCATATACTATACCTCTGCTGTACATCACCCCATATACTATACCTCTGCTGTACATCACCCCATATACTATACCTCTGCTGTACATCACCCCATTTACTATACCTCTGCTGTACATCACCCCATATACTATACCTCACCCCATATACTATACCTCACCCCATATACTATACCTCTGCTGTACATCACCCCATATACTATACCTCACCCCATATACTATACCTTACCCCATATACTATAGCTCTGCTGTACATCACCCCATATACTATACCTCTGCTGTACATCACCCCATATACTATACCTCTGCTGTACATCACCCCATATACTATACCTCTGCTGTACATCACCCCATATACTATACATCACCCCATATACTATACCTCTGCTGTACATCAACCCATATACTATACATCACCCCATATACTATACCTCTGCTGTACATCACCCCATATACTATACCTCTGCTGCACATCACCCCATATACTATACCTCTGCTGTACATCACCCCATATACTATACATCACCCCATATACTATACCTCTGCTGTACATCACCCCATATACTATACCTCTGCTGTACATCACCCCATATACTATACATCACCCCATATACTATACCTCTGCTGTACATCACCCCATATACTATACCTCTGCTGCACATCACCCCATATACTATACCTCTGCTGTACATCACCCCATATACTATACATCACCCCATATACTATACCTCTGCTGTACATCACCCCATATACTATACATCACCCCATATACTATACCTCTGCTGTACATCACCCCATATACTATACATCACCCCATATTCTATACCTCTGCTGTACGTCACCCCACATACTATACCTCTGCTGTACATCACCCCATATACTATACCTCTGCTGTACATCACCCCATATACTATACCTCTGCTGTACATCACCCCATATACTATACCTCTGCTGTACATCACCCCATATACTATACTTCTGCTGTACATCACCCCATATACTATACATCAACCCATATACTATACCTCTGCTGTACATCACCCCATATACTATACCTCACCCCATATACTATACCTCTGCTGTACATCACCCCATATACTATACCTCACCCCATATACTATACATCACCCTATATACTATACCTCTGCTGTACATCACCCCATATAATATACCTCACCCCATATACTATACCTCTGCTGTACATCACCCCATATACTATACCTCTGCTGTACATCACCCCATATACTATACCTCTGCTGTACATCACCCCATATACTATACCTCTGCTGTACATCACCCCATATACTATACCTCTGCTGCACATCACCCCATATACTATACCTCTGCTGTACATCACCCCATATACTATACCTCTGCTGTACATCACCCCATATACTATACATCACCCCATATACTATACCTCTGCTGTACATCACCCCATATACTATACATCACCCCATATACTATACCTCTGCTGTACATCACCCCATATACTATACATCACCCCATATACTATACCTCTGCTGTACATCACCCCATATACTATGCATCACCCCATATTCTATACCTCTGCTGTACGTCACCCCACATACTATACCTCTGCTGTACATCACCCCATATACTATACCTCTGCTGTACATCACCCCATATACTATACCTCTGCTGTACATCACCCCATATACTATACATCAACCCATATACTATACCTCTGCTGTACATCACCCCATATACTATACCTCACCCCATATACTATACCTCTGCTGTACATCACCCCATATACTATACCTCACCCCATATACTATACATCACCCTATATACTATACCTCTGCTGTACATCACCCCATATAATATACCTCACCCCATATACTATACCTCTGCTGTACATCACCCCATATACTATACCTCTGCTGTACATCACCCCATATACTATACCTCTGCTGTACATCACCCCATATACTATACCTCTGCTGTACATCACCCCATATACTATACCTCTGCTGCACATCACCCCATATACTATACCTCTGCTGTACATCACCCCATATACTATACCTCTGCTGTACATCACCCCATATACTATACATCACCCCATATACTATACCTCTGCTGTACATCACCCCATATACTATACATCACCCCATATTCTATACCTCTGCTGTACGTCACCCCACATACTATACCTCTGCTGTACATCACCCCATATACTATACCTCTGCTGTACATCACCCCATATACTATACATCAACCCATATACTATACCTCTGCTGTACATCACCCCATATACTATACCTCACCCCATATACTATACCTCTGCTGTACATCACCCCATATACTATACCTCACCCCATATACTATACATCACCCTATATACTATACCTCTGCTGTACATCACCCCATATAATATACCTCACCCCATATACTATACCTCTGCTGTACATCACCCCATATACTATACCTCTGCTGTACATCACCCCATATACTATACCTCTGCTGTACATCACCCCATTTACTATACCTCTGCTGTACATCACCCCATATACTATACCTCACCCCATATACTATACCTCACCCCATATACTATACCTCTGCTGTACATCACCCCATATACTATACCTCACCCCATATACTATACCTTACCCCATATACTATAGCTCTGCTGTACATCACCCCATATACTATACCTCTGCTGTACATCACCCCATATACTATACCTCTGCTGTACATCACCCCATATACTATACCTCACCCCATATACTATACCTCACCCCATATACTATACCTCTGCTGTACATCACCCTATATACTATACATCACCCCATATACTATACCTCTGCTGTACATCACCCCATATACTATACATCACCCCATATACTATACCTCTGCTGTACCTCACCCCATATACTATACATCACCCCATATACTATACCTCTGCTGTACATCACCCCATATACTATACATCACCCCATATACTATACCTCTGCTGTACATCACCCCATATACTATACATCACCCCATATACTATACCTCTGCTGTACATCACCCCATATACTATACCTCTGCTGTACATCACCCCATATACTATACCTCTGCTGCACATTACCCCATATACTATACCTCTGCTGCACATCACCCCATATACTAGACCTCTGCTGCACATCACCCCATATACTAGACCTCTGCTGCACATCACCCCATATACTAGACCTCTGCTGCACATCACCCCATATACTAGACCTCTGCTGCACATCACCCCATATACTAGACCTCTGCTGCACATCACCCCATATACTAGACCTCTGCTGCACATCACCCCATATACTAGACCTCTGCTGCACATCACCCCATATACTATACATCACCCCATATACTATACCTCTGCTGTACATCACCCCATATACTATACATCACCCTATATACTATACATCACCCCATATACTATACCTCTGCTGTACATCACCCCATATACTATACCTCACCCCATATACTATCTCACCCCGTATACTATACCTCACCCCGTATACTATACCTCACCCCGTATACTATACCTCACCCCGTATACTATACCTCACCCCATATACTATACCTCACCCCATATACTATACATCACCCCATATACTCTGTACATCACCCCATATACTATACATCACCCCATATACTATACATCACCCCGTATACTATATACATCACCCCATATACTATACATCACCCCATATACTATACCTCTGCTGTACATCACCCCATATACTATACATCACCCCATATACTATACCTCACCACATAAACTATACCTCACCCCGTATACTATACCTCACCCCATATACTATACCTCTGCTGTACATCACCCCATATACTATACCTCACCCCATATACTATACCTCACCCCATATACTATTCCTCTGCTGTACATCACCCCATATACTATACCTCACCCCATATACTATACATCACCCCGTATACTATACCTCTGCTGTACATCACCCCATATACTATACCTCACCCCATATACTATACCTCACCCCATATACTATACCTCACCCCATATACTATACCTCACCCCATATACTATACCTCACCCCATATACTATACCTCTGCTGTACATCACCCCATATACTATACATCACCCCATATACTATACCTCACCCCATATACTATACATCACCCCGTATACTATACCTCTGCTGTACATCACTCCATATACTATACATCACCCCATATACTATACCTCACCCCATATACTATACCTCTGCTGTACATCACCCCATATACTATACATCACTCCATATACTATACATCACCCCATATACTATACCTCACCCCCCATATACTATACCTCTGCTGTACATCACTCCATATACTATACATCACCCCATATACTATACCTCTGCTGTACATCACCCCATATACTATACATCACCCCATATACTATACCTCACCCCATATACTATACATCACCCCGTATACTATACCTCACCCCATATACTATACCTCTGCTGTACATCACTCCATATACTATACATCACCCCATATACTATACCTCTGCTGTACATCACCCCATATACTATACATCACCCCATATACTATACCTCACCCCATATACTATACATCACCCCGTATACTATACCTCACCCCATATACTATACCTCTGCTGTACATCACTCCATATACTATACATCACCCCATATACTATACCTCACCCCACATACTATACCTCTGCTGTACATCACCCCATATACTATACCTCTGCTGTACATCACCCCATATACTATACCTCTGCTGTACATCACCCCATATACTATACCTCTGCTGTACATCACCCCATATACTATACATCAACCCATATACTATACCTCTGCTGTACATCACCCCATATACTATACCTCACCCCATATACTATACCTCTGCTGTACATCACCCCATATACTATACCTCACCCCATATACTATACATCACCCTATATACTATACCTCTGCTGTACATCACCCCATATAATATACCTCACCCCATATACTATACCTCTGCTGTACATCACCCCATATACTATACCTCTGCTGTACATCACCCCATATACTATACCTCTGCTGTACATCACCCCATATACTATACATCACCCCATATACTATACCTCTGCTGTACATCACCCCATATACTATACATCACCCCATATACTATACCTCTGCTGTACATCACCCCATATACTATACATCACCCCATATACTATACCTCTGCTGTACATCAACCCATATACTATACATCACCCCATATACTATCCCTCTGCTGTACATCACCCCATATACTATACCTCTGCTGCACATCACCCCATATACTATACCTCTGCTGTACATCACCCCATATACTATACATCACCCCATATACTATACCTCTGCTGTACATCACCCCATATACTATACATCACCCCATATACTATACATCACCCCATATACTATACCTCTGCTGTACATCACCCCATATACTATACATCACCCCATATACTATACCTCTGCTGTACATCACCCCATATACTATACCTCTGCTGCACATCACCCCATATACTATACCTCTGCTGTACATCACCCCATATACTATACATCACCCCATATACTATACCTCTGCTGTACATCACCCCATATACTATACATCACCCCATATACTATACCTCTGCTGTACATCATCCCATATACTATACATCACCCCATATTCTATACCTCTGCTGTACGTCACCCCACATACTATACCTCTGCTGTACGTCACCCCACATACTATACCTCTGCTGTACATCACCCCATATACTATACCTCTGCTGTACATCACCCCATATACTATACCTCTGCTGTACATCACCCCATATACTATACCTCTGCTGTACATCACCCCATATACTATACATCAACCCATATACTATACCTCTGCTGTACATCACCCCATATACTATACCTCTGCTGTACATCACCCCATATACTATACCTCACCCCATATACTATACATCACCCTATATACTATACCTCTGCTGTACATCACCCCATATAATATACCTCACCCCATATACTATACCTCTGCTGTACATCACCCCATATACTATACCTCTGCTGTACATCACCCCATATACTATACCTCTGCTGTACATCACCCCATGTACTATACCTCTGCTGTACATCACCCCATATACTATACCTCTGCTGTACATCACCCCATATACTATACCTCTGCTGCACATCACCCCATATACTATACCTCTGCTGTACATCACCCCATATACTATACCTCTGCTGTACATCACCCCATATACTATACATCACCCCATATACTATACCTCTGCTGTACATCACCCCATATACTATACATCACCCCATATTCTATACCTCTGCTGTACGTCACCCCACATACTATACCTCTGCTGTACATCACCCCATATACTATACCTCTGCTGTACATCACCCCATATACTATACCTCTGCTGTACATCACCCCATATACTATACCTCTGCTGTACATCACCCCATATACTATACATCAACCCATATACTATACCTCTGCTGTACATCACCCCATATACTATACCTCACCCCATATACTATACCTCTGCTGTACATCACCCCATATACTATACCTCACCCCATATACTATACATCACCCTATATACTATACCTCTGCTGTACATCACCCCATATAATATACCTCACCCCATATACTATACCTCTGCTGTACATCACCCCATATACTATACCTCTGCTGTACATCACCCCATATACTATACCTCTGCTGCACATCACCCCATATACTATACCTCTGCTGTACATCACCCCATATACTATACCTCTGCTGTACATCACCCCATATACTATACATCACCCCATATACTATACCTCTGCTGTACATCACCCCATATACTATACATCACCCCATATTCTATACCTCTGCTGTACGTCACCCCACATACTATACCTCTGCTGTACATCACCCCATATACTATACCTCTGCTGTACATCACCCCATATACTATACCTCTGCTGTACATCACCCCATATACTATACCTCTGCTGTACATCACCCCATATACTATACATCAACCCATATACTATACCTCTGCTGTACATCACCCCATATACTATACCTCACCCCATATACTATACCTCTGCTGTACATCACCCCATATACTATACCTCACCCCATATACTATACATCACCCTATATACTATACCTCTGCTGTACATCACCCCATATAATATACCTCACCCCATATACTATACCTCTGCTGTACATCACCCCATATACTATACCTCTGCTGTACATCACCCCATATACTATACCTCTGCTGTACATCACCCCATATACTATACCTCTGCTGTACATCACCCCATATACTATACCTCACCCCATATACTATACCTTACCCCATATACTATACCTCTGCTGTACATCACCCCATATACTATACATCACCCCATATACTATACCTCTGCTGTACATCACCCCATATACTATACATCACCCCATATACTATACCTCTGCTGTACATCACCCCATATACTATACATTACCCCATATACTATACCTTACCCCATATACTATACCTCTGCTGTACATCACCCCATATACTATACCTCACCCCATATACTATACCTTACCCCATATACTATACCTCTGCTGTACATCACCCCATATACTATACATCACCCCATATACTATACCTCTGCTGTACATCACCCCATATACTATACATCACCCCATATACTATACCTCTGCTGTACATCACCCCATATACTATACATTACCCCATATACTATACCTTACCCCATATACTATACCTCTGCTGTACATCACCCCATATACTATACATCACCCCATATACTATACCTCTGCTGTACATCACCCCATATACTATACATCACCCCATATACTATACCTCTGCTGTACATCACCCCATATACTATACATCACCCCATATACTATACCTCTGCTGTACATCACCCCATATACTATACCTCTGCTGCACATCACCCCATATACTATACCTCTGCTGTACATCACCCCATATACTATACATCACCCCATATACTATACCTCTGCTGTACATCACCCCATATACTATACATCACCCCATATACTATACCTCTGCTGTACATCACCCCATATACTATACATCACCCCATATTCTATACCTCTGCTGTACGTCACCCCACATACTATACCTCTGCTGTACATCACCCCATATACTATACCTCTGCTGTACATCACCCCATATACTATACTTCTGCTGTACATCACCCCATATACTATACCTCTGCTGTACATCACCCCATATACTATACATCAACCCATATACTATACCTCTGCTGTACATCACCCCATATACTATACCTCACCCCATATACTATACCTCTGCTGTACATCACCCCATATACTATACCTCACCCAATATACTATACATCACCCTATATACTATACCTCTGCTGTACATCACCCCATATAATATACCTCACCCCATATACTATACCTCTGCTGTACATCACCCCATATACTATACCTCTGCTGTACATCACCCCATATACTATACCTCTGCTGTACATCACCCCATATACTATACCTCTGCTGTACATCACCCCATATACTATACCTCTGCTGCACATCACCCCATATACTATACCTCTGCTGTACATCACCCCATATACTATACCTCTGCTGTACATCACCCCATATACTATACATCACCCCATATACTATACCTCTGCTGTACATCACCCCATATACTATACATCACCCCATATTCTATACCTCTGCTGTACGTCACCCCACATACTATACCTCTGCTGTACATCAACCCATATACTATACCTCTGCTGTACATCACCCCATATACTATACCTCTGCTGTACATCACCCCATATACTATACCTCTGCTGTACATCACCCCATATACTATACATCAACCCATATACTATACCTCTGCTGTACATCACCCCATATACTATACCTCACCCCATATACTATACCTCTGCTGTACATCACCCCATATACTATACCTCACCCCATATACTATACATCACCCTATATACTATACCTCTGCTGTACATCACCCCATATAATATACCTCACCCCATATACTATACCTCTGCTGTACATCACCCCATATACTATACCTCTGCTGTACATCACCCCATATACTATACCTCTGCTGTACATCACCCCATTTACTATACCTCTGCTGTACATCACCCCATATACTATACCTCACCCCATATACTATACCTCACCCCATATACTATACCTCTGCTGTACATCACCCCATATACTATACCTCACCCCATATACTATACCTTACCCCATATACTATAGCTCTGCTGTACATCACCCCATATACTATACCTCTGCTGTACATCACCCCATATACTATACCTCTGCTGTACATCACCCCATATACTATACCTCTGCTGTACATCACCCCATATACTATACATCACCCCATATACTATACCTCTGCTGTACATCAACCCATATACTATACATCACCCCATATACTATACCTCTGCTGTACATCACCCCATATACTATACCTCTGCTGCACATCACCCCATATACTATACCTCTGCTGTACATCACCCCATATACTATACATCACCCCATATACTATACCTCTGCTGTACATCACCCCATATACTATACCTCTGCTGTACATCACCCCATATACTATACATCACCCCATATACTATACCTCTGCTGTACATCACCCCATATACTATACCTCTGCTGCACATCACCCCATATACTATACCTCTGCTGTACATCACCCCATATACTATACATCACCCCATATACTATACCTCTGCTGTACATCACCCCATATACTATACATCACCCCATATACTATACCTCTGCTGTACATCACCCCATATACTATACATCACCCCATATTCTATACCTCTGCTGTACGTCACCCCACATACTATACCTCTGCTGTACATCACCCCATATACTATACCTCTGCTGTACATCACCCCATATACTATACCTCTGCTGTACATCACCCCATATACTATACCTCTGCTGTACATCACCCCATATACTATACCTCTGCTGTACATCACCCCATATACTATACCTCTGCTGTACATCACCCCATATACTATACATCAACCCATATACTATACCTCTGCTGTACATCACCCCATATACTATACCTCACCCCATATACTATACCTCTGCTGTACATCACCCCATATACTATACCTCACCCAATATACTATACATCACCCTATATACTATACCTCTGCTGTACATCACCCCATATAATATACCTCACCCCATATACTATACCTCTGCTGTACATCACCCCATATACTATACCTCTGCTGTACATCACCCCATATACTATACCTCTGCTGTACATCACCCCATATACTATACCTCTGCTGTACATCACCCCATATACTATACCTCTGCTGCACATCACCCCATATACTATACCTCTGCTGTACATCACCCCATATACTATACCTCTGCTGTACATCACCCCATATACTATACATCACCCCATATACTATACCTCTGCTGTACATCACCCCATATACTACACATCACCCCATATTCTATACCTCTGCTGTACGTCACCCCACATACTATACCTCTGCTGTACATCACCCCATATACTATACCTCTGCTGTACATCACCCCATATACTATACCTCTGCTGTACATCACCCCATATACTATACCTCTGCTGTACATCACCCCATATACTATACATCAACCCATATACTATACCTCTGCTGTACATCACCCCATATACTATACCTCACCCCATATACTATACCTCTGCTGTACATCACCCCATATACTATACCTCACCCCATATACTATACATCACCCTATATACTATACCTCTGCTGTACATCACCCCATATAATATACCTCACCCCATATACTATACCTCTGCTGTACATCACCCCATATACTATACCTCTGCTGTACATCACCCCATATACTATACCTCTGCTGTACATCACCCCATTTACTATACCTCTGCTGTACATCACCCCATATACTATACCTCACCCCATATACTATACCTCACCCCATATACTATACCTCTGCTGTACATCACCCCATATACTATACCTCACCCCATATACTATACCTTACCCCATATACTATAGCTCTGCTGTACATCACCCCATATACTATACCTCTGCTGTACATCACCCCATATACTATACCTCTGCTGTACATCACCCCATATACTATACCTCTGCTGTACATCACCCCATATACTATACATCACCCCATATACTATACCTCTGCTGTACATCAACCCATATACTATACATCACCCCATATACTATACCTCTGCTGTACATCACCCCATATACTATACCTCTGCTGCACATCACCCCATATACTATACCTCTGCTGTACATCACCCCATATACTATACATCACCCCATATACTATACCTCTGCTGTACATCACCCCATATACTATACCTCTGCTGTACATCACCCCATATACTATACATCACCCCATATACTATACCTCTGCTGTACATCACCCCATATACTATACCTCTGCTGCACATCACCCCATATACTATACCTCTGCTGTACATCACCCCATATACTATACATCACCCCATATACTATACCTCTGCTGTACATCACCCCATATACTATACATCACCCCATATACTATACCTCTGCTGTACATCACCCCATATACTATACATCACCCCATATTCTATACCTCTGCTGTACGTCACCCCACATACTATACCTCTGCTGTACATCACCCCATATACTATACCTCTGCTGTACATCACCCCATATACTATACCTCTGCTGTACATCACCCCATATACTATACCTCTGCTGTACATCACCCCATATACTATACTTCTGCTGTACATCACCCCATATACTATACATCAACCCATATACTATACCTCTGCTGTACATCACCCCATATACTATACCTCACCCCATATACTATACCTCTGCTGTACATCACCCCATATACTATACCTCACCCCATATACTATACATCACCCTATATACTATACCTCTGCTGTACATCACCCCATATAATATACCTCACCCCATATACTATACCTCTGCTGTACATCACCCCATATACTATACCTCTGCTGTACATCACCCCATATACTATACCTCTGCTGTACATCACCCCATATACTATACCTCTGCTGTACATCACCCCATATACTATACCTCTGCTGCACATCACCCCATATACTATACCTCTGCTGTACATCACCCCATATACTATACCTCTGCTGTACATCACCCCATATACTATACATCACCCCATATACTATACCTCTGCTGTACATCACCCCATATACTATACATCACCCCATATACTATACCTCTGCTGTACATCACCCCATATACTATACATCACCCCATATACTATACCTCTGCTGTACATCACCCCATATACTATGCATCACCCCATATTCTATACCTCTGCTGTACGTCACCCCACATACTATACCTCTGCTGTACATCACCCCATATACTATACCTCTGCTGTACATCACCCCATATACTATACCTCTGCTGTACATCACCCCATATACTATACATCAACCCATATACTATACCTCTGCTGTACATCACCCCATATACTATACCTCACCCCATATACTATACCTCTGCTGTACATCACCCCATATACTATACCTCACCCCATATACTATACATCACCCTATATACTATACCTCTGCTGTACATCACCCCATATAATATACCTCACCCCATATACTATACCTCTGCTGTACATCACCCCATATACTATACCTCTGCTGTACATCACCCCATATACTATACCTCTGCTGTACATCACCCCATATACTATACCTCTGCTGTACATCACCCCATATACTATACCTCTGCTGCACATCACCCCATATACTATACCTCTGCTGTACATCACCCCATATACTATACCTCTGCTGTACATCACCCCATATACTATACATCACCCCATATACTATACCTCTGCTGTACATCACCCCATATACTATACATCACCCCATATTCTATACCTCTGCTGTACGTCACCCCACATACTATACCTCTGCTGTACATCACCCCATATACTATACCTCTGCTGTACATCACCCCATATACTATACATCAACCCATATACTATACCTCTGCTGTACATCACCCCATATACTATACCTCACCCCATATACTATACCTCTGCTGTACATCACCCCATATACTATACCTCACCCCATATACTATACATCACCCTATATACTATACCTCTGCTGTACATCACCCCATATAATATACCTCACCCCATATACTATACCTCTGCTGTACATCACCCCATATACTATACCTCTGCTGTACATCACCCCATATACTATACCTCTGCTGTACATCACCCCATTTACTATACCTCTGCTGTACATCACCCCATATACTATACCTCACCCCATATACTATACCTCACCCCATATACTATACCTCTGCTGTACATCACCCCATATACTATACCTCACCCCATATACTATACCTTACCCCATATACTATAGCTCTGCTGTACATCACCCCATATACTATACCTCTGCTGTACATCACCCCATATACTATACCTCTGCTGTACATCACCCCATATACTATACCTCACCCCATATACTATACCTCACCCCATATACTATACCTCTGCTGTACATCACCCTATATACTATACATCACCCCATATACTATACCTCTGCTGTACATCACCCCATATACTATACATCACCCCATATACTATACCTCTGCTGTACCTCACCCCATATACTATACATCACCCCATATACTATACCTCTGCTGTACATCACCCCATATACTATACATCACCCCATATACTATACCTCTGCTGTACATCACCCCATATACTATACATCACCCCATATACTATACCTCTGCTGTACATCACCCCATATACTATACCTCTGCTGTACATCACCCCATATACTATACCTCTGCTGCACATTACCCCATATACTAGACCTCTGCTGCACATCACCCCATATACTAGACCTCTGCTGCACATCACCCCATATACTAGACCTCTGCTGCACATCACCCCATATACTAGACCTCTGCTGCACATCACCCCATATACTAGACCTCTGCTGCACATCACCCCATATACTAGACCTCTGCTGCACATCACCCCATATACTAGACCTCTGCTGCACATCACCCCATATACTAGACCTCTGCTGCACATCACCCCATATACTATACATCACCCCATATACTATACCTCTGCTGTACATCACCCCATATACTATACATCACCCTATATACTATACATCACCCCATATACTATACCTCTGCTGTACATCACCCCATATACTATACCTCACCCCATATACTATCTCACCCCGTATACTATACCTCACCCCGTATACTATACCTCACCCCGTATACTATACCTCACCCCGTATACTATACCTCACCCCATATACTATACCTCACCCCATATACTATACATCACCCCATATACTCTGTACATCACCCCATATACTATACATCACCCCATATACTATACATCACCCCGTATACTATATACATCACCCCATATACTATACATCACCCCATATACTATACCTCTGCTGTACATCACCCCATATACTATACATCACCCCATATACTATACCTCACCACATAAACTATACCTCACCCCGTATACTATACCTCACCCCATATACTATACCTCTGCTGTACATCACCCCATATACTATACCTCACCCCATATACTATACCTCACCCCATATACTATTCCTCTGCTGTACATCACCCCATATACTATACCTCACCCCATATACTATACATCACCCCGTATACTATACCTCTGCTGTACATCACCCCATATACTATACCTCACCCCATATACTATACCTCACCCCATATACTATACCTCACCCCATATACTATACCTCACCCCATATACTATACCTCACCCCATATACTATACCTCTGCTGTACATCACCCCATATACTATACATCACCCCATATACTATACCTCACCCCATATACTATACATCACCCCGTATACTATACCTCTGCTGTACATCACTCCATATACTATACATCACCCCATATACTATACCTCACCCCATATACTATACCTCTGCTGTACATCACCCCATATACTATACATCACTCCATATACTATACATCACCCCATATACTATACCTCACCCCCCATATACTATACCTCTGCTGTACATCACTCCATATACTATACATCACCCCATATACTATACCTCTGCTGTACATCACCCCATATACTATACATCACCCCATATACTATACCTCACCCCATATACTATACATCACCCCGTATACTATACCTCACCCCATATACTATACCTCTGCTGTACATCACTCCATATACTATACATCACCCCATATACTATACCTCTGCTGTACATCACCCCATATACTATACATCACCCCATATACTATACCTCACCCCATATACTATACATCACCCCGTATACTATACCTCACCCCATATACTATACCTCTGCTGTACATCACTCCATATACTATACATCACCCCATATACTATACCTCACCCCACATACTATACCTCTGCTGTACATCACCCCATATACTATACCTCTGCTGTACATCACCCCATATACTATACCTCTGCTGTACATCACCCCATATACTATACCTCTGCTGTACATCACCCCATATACTATACATCAACCCATATACTATACCTCTGCTGTACATCACCCCATATACTATACCTCACCCCATATACTATACCTCTGCTGTACATCACCCCATATACTATACCTCACCCCATATACTATACATCACCCTATATACTATACCTCTGCTGTACATCACCCCATATAATATACCTCACCCCATATACTATACCTCTGCTGTACATCACCCCATATACTATACCTCTGCTGTACATCACCCCATATACTATACCTCTGCTGTACATCACCCCATATACTATACATCACCCCATATACTATACCTCTGCTGTACATCACCCCATATACTATACATCACCCCATATACTATACCTCTGCTGTACATCACCCCATATACTATACATCACCCCATATACTATACCTCTGCTGTACATCAACCCATATACTATACATCACCCCATATACTATCCCTCTGCTGTACATCACCCCATATACTATACCTCTGCTGCACATCACCCCATATACTATACCTCTGCTGTACATCACCCCATATACTATACATCACCCCATATACTATACCTCTGCTGTACATCACCCCATATACTATACATCACCCCATATACTATACATCACCCCATATACTATACCTCTGCTGTACATCACCCCATATACTATACATCACCCCATATACTATACCTCTGCTGTACATCACCCCATATACTATACCTCTGCTGCACATCACCCCATATACTATACCTCTGCTGTACATCACCCCATATACTATACATCACCCCATATACTATACCTCTGCTGTACATCACCCCATATACTATACATCACCCCATATACTATACCTCTGCTGTACATCATCCCATATACTATACATCACCCCATATTCTATACCTCTGCTGTACGTCACCCCACATACTATACCTCTGCTGTACGTCACCCCACATACTATACCTCTGCTGTACATCACCCCATATACTATACCTCTGCTGTACAACACCCCATATACTATACCTCTGCTGTACATCACCCCATATACTATACCTCTGCTGTACATCACCCCATATACTATACATCAACCCATATACTATACCTCTGCTGTACATCACCCCATATACTATACCTCTGCTGTACATCACCCCATATACTATACCTCACCCCATATACTATACATCACCCTATATACTATACCTCTGCTGTACATCACCCCATATAATATACCTCACCCCATATACTATACCTCTGCTGTACATCACCCCATATACTATACCTCTGCTGTACATCACCCCATATACTATACCTCTGCTGTACATCACCCCATATACTATACCTCTGCTGTACATCACCCCATATACTATACCTCTGCTGCACATCACCCCATATACTATACCTCTGCTGTACATCACCCCATATACTATACCTCTGCTGTACATCACCCCATATACTATACATCACCCCATATACTATACCTCTGCTGTACATCACCCCATATACTATACATCACCCCATATTCTATACCTCTGCTGTACGTCACCCCACATACTATACCTCTGCTGTACATCACCCCATATACTATACCTCTGCTGTACATCACCCCATATACTATACCTCTGCTGTACATCACCCCATATACTATACCTCTGCTGTACATCACCCCATATACTATACATCAACCCATATACTATACCTCTGCTGTACATCACCCCATATACTATACCTCACCCCATATACTATACCTCTGCTGTACATCACCCCATATACTATACCTCACCCCATATACTATACATCACCCTATATACTATACCTCTGCTGTACATCACCCCATATAATATACCTCACCCCATATACTATACCTCTGCTGTACATCACCCCATATACTATACCTCTGCTGTACATCACCCCATATACTATACCTCTGCTGTACATCACCCCATATACTATACCTCTGCTGTACATCACCCCATTTACTATACCTCTGCTGTACATCACCCCATATACTATACCTCACCCCATATACTATACCTCACCCCATATACTATACCTCTGCTGTACATCACCCCATATACTATACCTCACCCCATATACTATACCTTACCCCATATACTATAGCTCTGCTGTACATCACCCCATATACTATACCTCTGCTGTACATCACCCCATATACTATACCTCTGCTGTACATCACCCCATATACTATACCTCACCCCATATACTATACCTCTGCTGTACATCACCCCATATACTATACCTCTGCTGTACATCACCCCATATACTATACCTCTGCTGTACATCACCCCATATACTATACCTCACCCCATATACTATACCTCACCCCATATACTATACCTCTGCTGTACATCACCCTATATACTATACATCACCCCATATACTATACCTCTGCTGTACATCACCCCATATACTATACATCACCCCATATACTATACCTCTGCTGTACCTCACCCCATATACTATACATCACCCCATATACTATACCTCTGCTGTACATCACCCCATATACTATACATCACCCCATATACTATACCTCTGCTGTACATCACCCCATATACTATACATCACCCCATATACTATACCTCTGCTGTACATCACCCCAAATACTATACCTCTGCTGTACATCACCCCATATACTATACCTCTGCTGCACATTACCCCATATACTATACATCACCCCATATACTATACCTCTGCTGTACATCACCCCATATACTAGACCTCTGCTGCACATCACCCCATATACTAGACCTCTGCTGCACATCACCCCATATACTAGACCTCTGCTGCACATCACCCCATGTACTAGACCTCTGCTGCACATCACCCCATATACTAGACCTCTGCTGCACATCACCCCATATACTAGACCTCTGCTGCACATCACCCCATATAATATACCTCTGCTGCACATCACCCCATATACTAGACCTCTGCTGCACATCACCCCATATACTAGACCTCTGCTGCACATCACCCCATATACTAGACCTCTGCTGCACATCACCCCATATACTATACATCACCCCATATACTATACCTCTGCTGTACATCACCCCATATACTATACATCACCCTATATACTATACATCACCCCATATACTATACCTCTGCTGTACATCACCCCATATACTATACCTCACCCCGTATACTATACCTCACCCCGTATACTATACCTCACCCCGTATACTATACCTCACCCCGTATACTATACCTCACCCCGTATACTATACCTCACCCCATATACTATACCTCACCCCATATACTATACATCACCCCATATACTCTGTACATCACCCCATATACTATACATCACCCCATATACTATACCTCACCCCATATACTATACATCACCCCATATACTATACCTCTGCTGTACATCAACCCATATACTATACATCACCCCATATACTATACCTCTGCTGCACATCACCCCATATACTATACATCACCCCATATACTATACCTCTGCTGTACATCACCCCGTATACTATATACATCACCCCATATACTATACATCACCCCATATACTATACCTCTGCTGTACATCACCCCATATACTATACATCACCCCATATACTATACCTCACCACATAAACTATACCTCACCCCGTATACTATACCTCACCCCATATACTATACCTCTGCTGTACATCACCCCATATACTATACCTCACCCCATATACTATACCTCACCCCATATACTATACCTCTGCTGTATATCACCCCATATACTATACCTCACCCCATATACTATACATCACTCCGTATACTATACCTCTGCTGTACATCACCCCATATACTATACCTCACCCCATATACTATACCTCACCCCATATACTATACCTCACCCCATATACTATACCTCACCCCATATACTATACCTCTGCTGTACATCACCCCATATACTATACCTCTGCTGTACATCACCCCATATACTATACATCACCCCATATACTATACCTCTGCTGTACATCACCCCATATACTATACCTCTGCTGTACATCACCCCATATACTATACCTCACCCCATATACTATACCTCTGCTGTACATCACCCCATATACTATACATCACCCCATATACTATACCTCACCCCATATACTATACATCACCCCATATACTATACATCACCCCGTATACTATACCTCTGCTGTACATCACTCCATATACTATACATCACCCCATATACTATACCTCACCCCATATACTATACCTCTACTGTACATCACCCCATATACTATACATCACTCCATATACTATACATCACCCCATATACTATACCTCACCCCCCATATACTATACCTCTGCTGTACATCACTCCATATACTATACATCACCCCATATACTATACCTCTGCTGTACATCACCCCATATACTATACCTCTGCTGTACATCACCCCATATACTATACATCTCCCCATATACTATACCTCACCCCATATACTATACATCACCCCATATACTATACCTCTGCTGTACATCACCCCATATACTATACATCACCCCATATACTATACCTCACCCCCCATATACTATACCTCTGCTGTACATCACTCCATATACTATACATCACCCCATATACTATACCTCTGCTGTACATCACCCCATATACTATACCTCACCCCATATACTATACATCACCCCGTATACTATACCTCACCCCATATACTATACCTCTGCTGTACATCACTCCATATACTATACATCACCCCATATACTATACCTCACCCCATATACTATACCTCTGCTGTACCTCACTCCATATACTATACATCACCCCATATACTATACCTCACCTCATATACTATACCTCTGCTGTACATCACCCCATATACTATACATCACCCCATATACTATACCTCTGCTGTACATCACCCCATATACTATACATCACCCCATATACTATACCTCACCCCATATACTATACCTCTGCTGTACATCACCCCATATACTATACCTCTGCTGTACATCACCCCATATACTATACCTCTGCTTTACATCACCCCATTTACTATACATCACCCCATATACTATACATCACCCCATATACTATACCTCTGCTGTACATAACCCCATATACTATACCTCTGCTGTACATCACCCTATATACTATACCTCTGCTGTACATCACCCCATATACTATACCTCACCCCATATACTATACCTCACCCCATATACTATACCTCACCCTATATACTATACCTCTGCTGTACATCACCCCATATACTATACATCACTCCATATACTATACCTCACCCCATATACTATACCTCACCCCATATACTATACCTCTGCTGTACATCACCCCATATACTATACATCACCCCATATACTATACATCACCCCATATACTATACATCACCCCATATACTATACCTCTGCTGTACATCACTCCATATACTATACATCACCCCATATACTATACCCCACCCCATATACTATACCTCTGCTGTACATCACCCCATATACTATACATCACTCCATATACTATACATCACCCCATATACTATACCTCTGCTGTACATCACCCCATATACTATACCTCTGCTGTACATCACCCCATATACTATACCTCTGCTGTACATCACCCCATATACTATACCTCACCCCATATACTATACCTCACCCCATATACTATACCTCTGCTGTACATCACCCCATATACTATACCTCTGCTGTACATCACCCCATATACTATACCTCTGCTGTACATCACCCCATATACTATACCTCTGCTGTACATCACCCCATTTACTATACATCACCCCATATACTATACATCACCCCATATACTATACCTCTGCTGTACATCACCCCATATACTATACCTCTGCTGTACATCACCCTATATACTATACCTCTGCTGTACATCACCCTATATACTATACCTCTGCTGTACATCACCCCATATACTATACCTCTGCTGTACATCACCCCATATACTATACCTCTGCTGTACATCACCCCATATACTATACATCACCCCATATACTATACATCACCCCATATACTATACCTCTGCTGTACATCACCCCATATACTATACCTCTGCTGTACATCACCCCATATACTATACCTCTGCTGTACATCACCCCATATACTATACATCACCCCATATACTATACCTCTGCTGTACATCACCCCATATACTATACCTCTGCTGTACATCACCCCATATACTATACCTCTGCTGTACATCACCCCATATACTATACCTCTGCTGTACAACACCCCAAATACTATACCTCTGCTGTACATCACCCCATATACTATACATCACCCCATATACTATACCTCTGCTGCACATCACCCCATATACTATACCTCTGCTGTACATCACCCCATATACTATACCTCTGCTGTACATCACCCCATATACTATACATCTCCCCATATACTATACATCACCCCATATACTATACCTCTGCTGTACATCACCCCATATACTATACATCTCCCCATATACTATACCTCTGCTGTACATCACCCCATATACTATACATCACCCCATATACTATACATCACCCCATATACTATACCTCTGCTGTACATCACCCCATATACTATACCTCTGCTGTACATCACCCCATATACTATACCTCTGCTGTACATCACCCCATATACTATACCTCTGCTGTACATCACCCCATATACTATACCTCACCCCATATACTATACCTCACCCCATATACTATACCTCTGCTGTACATCACCCCATATACTATACCTCTGCTGTACATCACCCCATATACTATACCTCTGCTGTACATCACCCCATATACTATACCTCTGCTGTACATCACCCCATTTACTATACATCACCCCATATACTATACATCACCCCATATACTATACCTCTGCTGTACATCACCCCATATACTATACCTCTGCTGTACATCACCCTATATACTATACCTCTGCTGTACATCACCCTATATACTATACCTCTGCTGTACATCACCCCATATACTATACCTCTGCTGTACATCACCCCATATACTATACCTCTGCTGTACATCACCCCATATACTATACATCACCCCATATACTATACATCACCCCATATACTATACCTCTGCTGTACATCACCCCATATACTATACCTCTGCTGTACATCACCCCATATACTATACCTCTGCTGTACATCACCCCATATACTATACATCACCCCATATACTATACCTCTGCTGTACATCACCCCATATACTATACCTCTGCTGTACATCACCCCATATACTATACCTCTGCTGTACATCACCCCATATACTATACCTCTGCTGTACAACACCCCAAATACTATACCTCTGCTGTACATCACCCCATATACTATACATCACCCCATATACTATACCTCTGCTGCACATCACCCCATATACTATACCTCTGCTGTACATCACCCCATATACTATACCTCTGCTGTACATCACCCCATATACTATACATCTCCCCATATACTATACATCACCCCATATACTATACCTCTGCTGTACATCACCCCATATACTATACATCTCCCCATATACTATACCTCTGCTGTACATCACCCCATATACTATACATCACCCCATATACTATACATCACCCCATATACTATACCTCTGCTGTACATCACCCCATATACTATACCTCTGCTGTACATCACCCCATATACTATACCTCTGCTGTACATCACCCCATATACTATACCTCTGCTGTACATCACCCCATATACTATACCTCACCCCATATACTATACCTCACCCCATATACTATACCTCTGCTGTACATCACCCCATATACTATACCTCTGCTGTACATCACCCCATATACTATACCTCTGCTGTACATCACCCCATATACTATACCTCTGCTGTACATCACCCCATTTACTATACATCACCCCATATACTATACATCACCCCATATACTATACCTCTGCTGTACATCACCCCATATACTATACCTCTGCTGTACATCACCCTATATACTATACCTCTGCTGTACATCACCCTATATACTATACCTCTGCTGTACATCACCCCATATACTATACCTCTGCTGTACATCACCCCATATACTATACCTCTGCTGTACATCACCCCATATACTATACATCACCCCATATACTATACATCACCCCATATACTATACCTCTGCTGTACATCACCCCATATACTATACCTCTGCTGTACATCACCCCATATACTATACCTCTGCTGTACATCACCCCATATACTATACATCACCCCATATACTATACCTCTGCTGTACATCACCCCATATACTATACCTCTGCTGTACATCACCCCATATACTATACCTCTGCTGTACATCACCCCATATACTATACCTCTGCTGTACAACACCCCATATACTATACCTCTGCTGTACATCACCCCATATACTATACATCACCCCATATACTATACCTCTGCTGCACATCACCCCATATACTATACCTCTGCTGTACATCACCCCATATACTATACCTCTGCTGTACATCACCCCATATACTATACATCTCCCCATATACTATACATCACCCCATATACTATACCTCTGCTGTACATCACCCCATATACTATACATCTCCCCATATACTATACCTCTGCTGTACATCACCCCATATACTATACATCACCCCATATACTATACATCACCCCATATACTATACCTCTGCTGTACATCACCCCATATACTATACCTCTGCTGTACATCACCCCATATACTATACCTCTGCTGTACATCACCCCATATACTATACATCACCCCATATACTATACCTCTGCTGTACATCACCCCATATACTATACCTCTGCTGTACATCACCCCATATACTATACCTCTGCTGTACATCACCCCATATACTATACCTCTGCTGTACAACACCCCATATACTATACCTCTGCTGCACATCACCCCATATACTATACATCACTCCATATACTATACCTTTGCTGTACATACCCCTCCCCCCCCCCCCCGCCATATACTGTATACCACCCCTTATACATCATTGTAATGAATGTGTTTTTACTTTGCAGCATGTTGGAGAAGGCTCTGCCAGAAGTGAGGTAAGTATGACACTAGGCACAATCCAGCTACCATATCGTTCACAAAGCAGTGTATGGATAATTGGGTGTCTCACAACTGTACACTGAAGAATGATGGCTGAAAGAGAATGCTCTTTTGACCACCAAGATATGATGGGAAAATAATGCTGCGTGTGACCACCAAAATATGATGGGAGAATAATGCTGCGCGTGACCACCAAGATATGATGGGTGAAGGATAATGCTGCGTGCGACCACCAAGATATGATGGGTGAATGATAATGCTGCGTATCGCCACCAAGATATGATGGGTGAATGATAATGCTGTGTCTGACCACCAAGATATGATGGGTGAAGGATAATGTTGCGTGTTACCACCAAGATAGGATGGATGAATGATAATGCTGTGTCTGACCACCAAGATATGATGGGTGAAGGATAATGTTGTGTGTTACCACAAAGAAATGATGGCTGAAGGATAATGCTGCGTGTGACCACCACAATATGATGGGTGAAGGATAATGCTGCGTGTGACCACCAAGATATGATGGCTGAAGGATAATGCTGCGTGTGACCACCAAGATATGATGGGTGAATAATAATGCTGCGTGTCACCAAGATATGATGGGGGAATGATAATGCTGCGTGTGACCACCAAGATATGTTTGCTGAAGGATAATGCTGTGTTTGACCATCAAGATATGATGGCTGAATGATAATGCTGTGTGTGACCACCAAGATACGATGGCTGAATGATAATGCTGCGTGTGACCACCAAGATATGATGGGTGAAGGATAATGCTGCGTGTGACCACCAAGATATGATGGCTGAAGGATAATGCTGCGTGTGACCACCAAGATGTGATGGGTGACGGATAAGGCTAGGGATGGCCAATAAGGTAAGATTGGTGAAGGATAAGGCTAGGGATTGCCAGTAAGGTAAGATAGGTGAAGGATAAAGCTGGCTATGGCCAGTAAGGTAAGATTGGTGAAGGATAAGGCTGGGGATAGCCAGTAATGTAAGATTGGTGAAGGATAAGGCTGGGATGGCCAGTAAGGTAAGATAGGTGAAGGATAAGGATGGGTATGGCCAGTAAGGTAAGACTGGTGTAGGATAAGGCTGGGATGGCCAGTAAGGTGAGATTGGTGAAAGATAAGGCTGGTGATGGCCAGTAAGGTAAGATTGGTGTAGGATAAGGCTGGGGTGGCCAGTAAGGTAAGATTGGTGAAGGATAAGACCGGGGATGGTGTCACAGAAGAGCTGTGAGAAAAGAGAACGCAATCCCAATCGGTTTGCTGCACCGATTGTCGTTGCGTTGCCAGATCTAGATTGTATGTCTATGGATACCAGGCAGTCAAGCCTGGGGGTCTCTGTTGTCTTCATAGGTGTTAGAGTTCTTTTATTGAGAGAAAAGTATGCTCTCTGAGAAGACCTGGTGGGTTAATTAACTGGATCAAAAGAGTCCCTTTCCTGGCCAGTGACACTGAGGTGTGAAAGCTCTCCAGCATTAAGCAAATGGCAAGTGTTACTGCCTTTTGAAGAGACAGGATAAACTCAGCATGAGACCAGACTGCCTGACTCTGTCAGAAGCAGAGAGAAAATGAATGCTGTATATGATTTTTTGCCTATTTACGGCATACTGTACCTAGGATAGTTATGAGAGTTGTATCATTGGGTTTGTAGTGTCTTGCTGAACCATTTGATACCAGTCTTGAGGGGCAAGGGGCACGCTACATCCAAGTTATTAAACTTCTCAGGAACTGGACCCTCTACCCTAATTAAGTCTGATGTCATAGGAATTGTCATAATCAGAGGAAATTTAATCTGTTATTAGCGCAAATGTGGCATTTATCAGTTTTGCATTACAGCGTTTTATAAATTTAAACCTAAATCTCTCTCCGAGGGAATGAACTGTGATTGGTTTGTGAACGGGAGGGGGCTGGCTTTGTTCCACCCAGGGCTGTGGAGTCGGTCCAAAAATCCACCGACTCCGACTCCAACTCCGACTCCTCAGTTTAGGATTCCACCGACTCCGACTCCGACTCCTCGACTCCGACTCCTCTAATTTGCATATTACAATTTTGTTGATTAAAAGTATGTAACATGAAATTCGTCTCTTAACTGCCAAAGCTTAGGAATTTTACAAGACAACTGAAGTGAGAAGGATATGTAGACTGCCATATTTATTCCCTTTAGACTAAAACTAGTCCTTGGTAAGAGTACTTGTAAAAGGTACAAACCGGAACAAAGAACATCTATCAGGACCTAGGCAATGTAAGTGTGGGTGCATGTAAGAATGATGTGCAGGTACTCTGCAGGGGAATGAGGAGATTCTTCCTCTATTACACATTCTTCATGCACAATCTGAACAAGGTTTATGGATGACAGACAACACCTCTGTGTTCAATGTGCACAGCATTCTCAGTGGATTCCCTGCAGCTCTGTGGGGAGTGCATATGTAGAGTATAGTACTACTGTGTAACAAAGTAAACCTGAGACAGATGAAATTAAAGTTTTATACATACCTGGGGCTTCCTCCAGCCGCCTTCAGGATAATCAGTCCCTCGTTGTCCTCCTCCACCACCTGGATCTTCTGCTATGAGTCCAGGTACTTGAGCCAGTCGGGCGTAGTGCGCATGCACACACTCCGCCGCCAGGAGCATACTACACCTGTGCAGCACTATTGCGCAGGTGCAGAATGTTCCTGGCTGTGGGAGCGGCATGCGGCCGGACAGCGCTGACTGGCTGAATTACCAGGACTCATAGCAGAAGATCCAAGTGGTGGAGGACAGCGAGGGACTGATTAGCCTGAAGGGGGCTGGAAGAAGCCCCAGGTATGTATAAAACTTTACTTTTCATCCATCTCAGGTACCCTTTAATTTGTAGTCACCAAACCAAATTTTAACAACATATCAAATTATTTGATTTCATCAGCAAAGGGAGTGCATACATTTGCATAAATCAGCATCAATGCAGAATTATTTCCATCTCATTGACCATCTCTATAGTGACACAGCTACACATCAGGCTTTATTCTTACAGCATAGATGTTATTTAGTATATATAAGAGATTCCTGTGTACACATCATATATACAGTCACAATCAGATATGTATATCTGACTTTAAAAATACGGGGACTGCTTTATTGAAGCAGCACAAGTAACTAATTTTGATTGGTTTATTTCATTTTTGTGGACTAAGCACAGCTATTACTGTATATATACTGTATATATACATTCTTTTTAATGACTATTATCTGAGAAATAGAACATTTTATCATATTTTCTATTTTAATTACAGTTACAAATTCATTAGGAGTCGGAGTCGGTGCATTTTTTCCCGACTCTGACTCCGACTCCAGGCACCCAAAATTGCCCGACTCCACGACTCCGACTCCACAGCCCTTGTTCCACCTACAAAACTAGCTTCCATAAAACCAGGGTGCATACAGGGAGGGGCAGTCCTCCAAATCCCATCTTCATGAGAGCATGCTGCTGCTAGCCAGAGGACCATGTGTTTAGCAGCCATCTTGTCTGAACTTTGCTCCTGAACTGAAACAAAGGAACTTTACGAGTTTACCCATAAAGGACATATTTCCACGAACTTAAGTATTTTCTCCTTTTTATTTTCATACTGGCTATTATCTGTCTCTATAATTGTTGATTTTAGCGATTTTCTGTATATATGAATTATTTATATTGCATTTTTAATAAACAATGCTACCGTCATTTATTTGTTCAGCTACCCTGCTATTCAGCTGCACAAACTGAACCCGGGCTTCTGAAGAGTCACTACTATTGTTGATAACTAGGTAAAATAGAGTGTGTTTAACCGTTTTCTATTTGCAGATCTAGAGTCAACCAGTCAGTGGGTTCCTCTGTCCCATGGTAACAGAGGTGGTGGCAGTTATAAGCTGAAAGAGTGTGTAAAGTGTATTACCGTAACTCACAGGCTCCCTTCTAATCGGTCTGCTGCCAAAATTCCAGCAGTTTCTGCGCACTGATTGCAACCACAGATTACATGATCTGTGTTCTGAAACCGATTGGAAGGCATTGTGAGGTCCGGCCACTAGGGGGCTTGTGACAGATGGCCAGTAAGTTAAGATAGGTGAAGAATAAGGCTGGGGAATGCCAGTAAGGTAAGATTGGTGAAGGATATGGCTGGGGATGGCCAGTAAGGTAAGACTGGTGAAGGATAAGGCTGGGGATTGCCAGTTGTAAGAATCTATACGTTGGCTGCTATGGGCAACAACACTACACCTTCGTTCAGCACCATATCACAGGAAGTGTGATAACTTGACTCTCATCACAGCAAGCAGCATAAGAGATAGAACTTCTTAGAGGTCATCAAAGTTTCCGGAGTTTATTCAGTAAACAGATATACAGATGCTTATCTCTACACAGCGAAGCAAATGTTCTGTAGTAAGTCCTATTTGCATTACAGCTCTTGGTCCCATTGCGTGGCAACCAGGTTTCCTCTTATGTTCCATCTATACTACATGGCCCATAGGCCTATGTACAGCATACAATTAGATAAGATGACAATACATTACAAAAAGAGTAAAGGGTGGAAGTCATCAGTCAGAAGCAGCAGAAGTCAGAAGTGGCTCTCTGGAGCCCGTCAGCTGCTTTAATACTGACCTCTAAAGAGTTAAATGTGACATCATCTGAGCAGGGACGTATCAATACCTCATCGCATGCTATTGGCTAAGACCCCGTGAGATACCCTGTGGTATCATGACAAGCACAGTATTTACTGCGTACGGCCTGGAAAGTCCCATGTTCCAGGCACCGGTCATCTTGTTCTGAGGAATAACTTTGTTTACTGTACTTGGCTCGATGTTTACAGAACAAGACTGCCTATCTGTCTGTACATCGCGTAGCCTTGTACAGTCTGAACCACACTGTTCTTCAGTGCTTCTAGAAATCTTCTTTAAAGGTATACTCTGTAAGGGCCCTTTTACACTTAATCAGTTGCTCTCAGTTATAACTGAAAGAAAACAGATTTTAAAAGTAATGCCCATGTTTTCCTATGGCCTCTTTTACACTTAAAGTGACTCTGTAACAAAATTGTCATGCTTTGTTCTACCATCCTACAAGTTCCTAAACCTATTCTTATGTACTCTGGCTTACTGCAGCACTTTCTACTATCACCATCTCTGTAATAAATCAGCTTATCTTTCCCCTGTCGGACTTGTCGTCCTGTGTCTGGAAGGCTGCCAAGTTCTTCAGTGTTGTGGTTCTGCTATGCATGCCCCCCTCCAGGCCCCTGTATGCACACTCCAGTGCGTGTGTTATTTACATAAGCCAGCAGCCTCTCTGCTTATCAGTGAAAGAGAGCTGGATAAAAATCCTCCTCTGTTAGTATGTGTCAGCCAGCTCCTTTCACAGCCTGAGGAATTACAAACACAGGCACATGCAGAGCTGTCTGCAGGAAGCCTGTCACTTCAGTGTGTGAGAGCTGCAGGGGACAGAAGGTAAACACACAAATGATCTCTTGAGATTCAAAAGGAAGGCTGTATACTGCCTGCTTGTGTATGGATGTATTTTCCAGGGCTGTGGAGTCGGTCCAAAAATCCACCGACTCCGACTCCTCAGTTTAGGATTCCACCGACTACGACTCTCCGACTCCTCTAATTTGCATATTACAATTTTGTTGATTAAAAGTATGTAACGTGAAACTCGTCTCTAACTGCCAACGCTTAGGAATTTTACAAGACAACTGAAGTGAGAAGGATATGTAGACTAGTATATTTATTCCCTTTAGACTAAAACTAGTCCTTGGTAAGAGTACTTGTAAAAGGGTACAGACCGGAACAAAGAACATCTATCAGGCCCTAGGCAATGTAAGTGTGGGTACATGTAAGAATGATGTGCAGGTACTCTGCAGGGGAATGAGGAGATTCTTCCTCTATTACACATTCTTCATACACAATCTGACCATGGATCAGGCCCTAGGCAATGTAACTGTGGGTACATGTAAGAATGATGTGCAGGTACTCTGCAGGGGAATGAGGAGATTCTTCCTCTATTACACATTCTTCATGCACAATCTGAACCAGGTTTATGGGTGATAGACAACACCTGTGTGTTCAATGTGCACAACATTCTCAGTGGATTCCCTGCAGCTCTGTGGAGAGTGCATATGTAGAGTATAGTACTACTGTGTAACAAAGTAAACCTGAGAGAGATGAAATTAAAGTTTTATACATACCTGGGGCTTCCTCCAGCCCCCTTCAGGCTAATCAGTCCCTCGCTGTCCTCCTCCGCCACCTGGATCTTCTGCTATGAGTCCAGGTACTTGAGCCAGTCTGGCGTAGTGCGCATGCCGGGAGCGTACTACACCTGCGCAGCACTATTGCGCAGGTGCAGAATGTACCTGGCTGTGCGAGCGGCAATTGGCTGGACTGCGCTGACTGACTGAATTACCAGGACTCATAGCAGAAGATCCGGGTGATGGAGGACAGCGAAGGACTGATTGGCCTGAAGGGGGCTGGAGGAAGCCCTAGGTATGTATAAAACTTTACTTTTCATCCGTCTCAGGTACCCTTTAATTTGTAGTCACCAAACCAAATTTTAACAACATATCAAATTATTTGATTTCATGAGCAAAGGGAGTGCATACATTTGCATAAATCAGCATCAACGCAGAATTATTTCCATCTCATTGACCATCTCTATTAGTGACACAGCTACACATCAGGCTTTATTCTTACAGCATAGATGTTATTTAGTATATATAAGAGATTCCTGTGTATACGTCACATATACAGTCACAATCAGATATGTATATCTGACCTTAAAAACAGGGCTGTGGAGTCGGTCCAAAAATCCACCGACTCCGACTCCTCAGTTTAGGATTCCACCGACCTCGACTCCGACTCCTCTAATTTGCATATTACAATTTGGTTGATTAAAAGTATATAACATGAAATTCGTCTCTTAACTGCCAATGCTTAGGAATTTTACAAGACAACTGAAGTGAGAAGGATATGTAGACTACTATATTTATTCCCTTTAGACTAAAACTAGTCCTTGGTAAGAGTACTTGTAAAAGGTACAAACCGGAACAAAGAACATCTATCAGGCCCTAGGCAATGTAAGTGTGGGTACATGTAAGAATGATGTGCAGGTACTCTGCAGGGGAATGAGGAGATTCTCACTCTATTACACATTCTTCATGCACAATATGAACAAGGTTTATGGGTGACAGACAACACCTCTGTGTTCAATGTGCACAGCATTCTCAGTGGATTCCCTGCAGCTCTGTGGGGAGTGCATATGTAGAGTATAGTACTACTGTGTAACAAAGTAAACCTGAGACAGATGAAATTAAAGTTTTATACATACCTGGGGCTTCCTCCAGCCGCATTCAGGATAATCAGTCCCTCGTTGTCCTCCTCCACCACCTGGATCTTCTGCTATGAGTCCAGGTACTTGAGCCAGTCTGGCGTAGTGCGCATGCACACACTCCGCTGCCAGGAGCATACTACACCTGTGCAGCACTATTGCGCAGGTGCAGAATGTTCCTGGCTGTGGGAGCGGCATGCGGCCGGACAGCGCTGACTGGCTGAATTACCAGGACTCGTAGCAGAAGATCCAAGTGGTGGAGGACAGCGAGGGACTGATTAGCCTGAAGGGGGCTGGAGGAAGCCCCAGGTATGTATAACACTTTTCTTTTCATCCGTCTCAGGTACTCTTTAATTTGTAGTCACCAAACCAAATTTTAACAACATATCAAATTATTTGATTTCATGAGCAAAGGGAGTGCATACATTTGCATAAATCAGCATCAATGCAGAATTATTTCCATCTCATTGACCATCTCTATTAGTGACACAGCTACACATCAGGCTTTATTCTTACAGCATAGATGTTATTTAGTATATATAAGAGATTCCTGTGTACACATCATATATACAGTCACAATCTGATATGTATATCTGACCTTAAAAATACGGGGACTGCTTTATTGAAGCAGCACAAGTAACTAATTTTGATTGGTTTATTTCATTTTTGTGGACTAAGCACAGCTATTACTATATATATATATACTGTATATATACATTATTTTTAATGACTATTATCTGAGAAATAGAACATTTTATCATATTTTCTATTTTAATTACAGTTACAAATTCATTAGGAGTCGGAGTCGGTGCATTTTTTCCTGACTCCGACTCCAGGCACCCAAAATTGCTCCGACTCCACAGCCCTGGTATTTTCTATGTGTACATCAACCTACTTCCTGTTTTGGTGGCCATTTTGTTTGTTTATAAACAAACTTTTTAAAACTGTTTTTGACTACTTTTAATGTGGCGGGGAGCGGCGAAATTGTGACAGAGGGGAATAGGAGATGTCCCCTAACGCACTGGTATGTTTACTTTTGTGTGATTTTAACAATACAGATTCTCTTTAATGCGTTTTAACTGAAATCTTCTTCCCAATGCACTGCTATGGAAAAACCGCGTACCAACGCGCACTAACGCATACCAACTAATTAAGTGTAAACGGGGCCTAAATCAAGTCTTTTAACTTACCTCAGTTAAAGTAACTGAGGCCTACAAATTCAATCATATAATACTTAAATTCTAACAATCCCCCCTGAAAAGGCTTGATCTGCAGATCCCTTCTACTGGTTCAGACAGTACCCATGAGCCTGTTTTTGTTATGTTTCACCCCTCCATGCCTGTTTCCAAACACTCTCTGCTCTAGGTGAATGCACCTGGGACGGAGAGCAAGACTTCTTGTCTCTCTGGGAATGCCCTTCTTCTAAGCCCTCGTCCCATTCTCCGCTCAGCATTCTCATCACAGGCGTATCCCTTACATATTCCACTTGATCATGGAAAAGTGAAACTTGTTTGTACCCAAAGCGACGGAGCAGTGCTAGGGGTCTTCTAGAAAACCACCTTTATACAATCAGCTCCATCCCCATAGGTACTGCTGAAAGCTAGACACCTCACCTTGTATATCGCTTAGCTTGGGAATATTGGCTTATGACATTGTTTATTTGACACCAATCTCTTAACCATGTTCATTTGTTTTCGTAATTTCACACACAAACTCACCTGTGTAATGATGCCCAAGATTGTTATCCCCATCATTATGACCAGTGGGTGTAAAAAGAAGTTTTGAACTGCAGAGGCCCAGTCCGAGTGTCCCTGGAACATCATCAGAAACCTTCTCCACCAGGTCAGACTGGAACTCACCTGATTATATTTGTGTTCAACCTCTTTAAGATACCCTTGATCATGTTGAAATATCACCTCCAGTTTAGTGTTCTGTTTGTTTAACCGTTGTAACAAAGTGTGGTCTTGTGTCAAAACCTGTACCCATTTGTCCCATGGTGTTTTATCTTTCAGGATAGGTACTTCCTGTGGAGCTTTGAACGTTAGAGTTCTCTTAACAATTTGAGGAATAACGTAGTCAAACCTTGATGACTGTATCCATATGGGATCTCCGCTCACACAATAAGTTTCCCTTGGAAGCTCAACCTTGTCGGAACAATTATGAAAATGTACCATGAATGTGTCAGTAGACATCATGTTTAAAAAAACAAACTTTTCCTTCAGCCACCGGAAATTATTGGTTTGGCTTTAGGATGGATCTTTTGAATTGCAGCTGCGAATTCTGTGCTATTGAGCCAGAATGCTTCCTCACTCCATTTGACTTGCCCCGGCAAACACAGGTACTTCTCTGAGAATTGTTAGCATGACTGCAAATCTACTTGTTTCATCTCCCCGTCTAGCACCAAAAAATGTTGACCTCTCAGGTCATGGTGTAAGACGTGTGGAGGAAACTGGTGTCCCCAGTGATACTACTGGAAAAACTACCTGGGTTTTTCCATCGGTAGGGACTAAGGAGGTAGCAGTGCATAAAGAATTGTCGCACCCTTTCCACCTGTTTACCCAGACATCTCAGTGCCTTCATGCAAAAGATCCTTCCTCAGGAAAATTGACTAATCTCTCCTTGTCAAGTCTCAGTTGTAAAGGAGTTTTACCTTCTGATAAGGCTTGAGCCATTATCTTAAAATCCGCTGTTAACTCGGTCTGCATAGACAGGCATGCTGTTTCCCATGCCGTACTCCTAGCATGTGCAATCATTTTCTGAAGAATTATTTGACTGTGCCTTTGAGTGTACTGTCACAGGGCCCCTAGTGGCCGGACCGCACAATGCTTCCCAATCGGTTTCAGCACACAGACCGTGCAATCTGTGGTCGCAATCGGTGCGCAGAAACCGCTGGGATTTTGGCAGCAGACCGACTAGAAGGGAGCCTGTGAGTTACGGTAATACAAATTACACAGTATTTCAGGGTATAACTGCCACCACCTCTGTTACCATGGGACAGAGGAGCCCACTGACCGACTGACTCTAGACCTGCAAATAGAACACGGTTAAACACTCTATTTTATCTAGCTATCAACAATAGTAGCGACTCTTCAGAAACCAGGGTTCAGTTTGTGCGGCTGAATAGCAGGGTAGCTGAATGAATAAATGATGTTAGCGTTTTTTATTAAATATGCAATATGAATAATTAATATATACAGAAAATCGTTAAAATCAACAATTAGAGAGACAAATAATAGCACAGTATAGAAAATAAAAATGAGGGAAAAAATACTTATACTTAAAGAGAACCCGAGGTGGGATTTAATTATGTTACTGGGGCACAGAGGCTGATTGTGCACACTAAGACCAGCCTCCGTTGCCCCATGGTGTGGCTCCAGGACCCCCCTGCGCGCCGCTATCGCCCCCACAGTGCTGGCGACACGCAGCGTGTCGCCAGCTCAATGTTTACCTATGCGCTGTCAGCGCCGCTCCCCCGCCTCCTCCGCATCGGCGCTACCCGCCCGCGTCACTTCCCTCCTATCAGCGGGAGGGAAGGGACACGGGCGGGTAGCGCCGATGCGGAGGAGGCGGGGGAACGGCGCTGACTGACAGCGCATAGGTAAACATTGAGCTGGCGACACGCTGCGTGTCGCCAGCACTGCGGGGGGTATAGCGGCGCGCAGGGGGGTCCTGGAGCCACACCATGGGGCAACGGAGGCTGGTCTTAGTGTGCACAATCAGCCTCTGTGCCCCAGTAACATAATTAAATCCCACCTCGGGTTCTCTTTAAAGTTCGTGGAAATATGTCCTTTCTGGGAAACTCGGAAAGTTCCTTTGTTTCAGTTCAAGAGCAAAGTTCAGACAAGATGGCCGCTAACCACAGGGTCCTCTGGTTAGCAGCAGCAGGCTCTCATGAAGATGGGATTTGGAGGACTGAGGTCCGCCTGCTGGCAATGTGCTTTTGATGAAGCTGGTTTGGGGGCGTGGCAACGCCTGCCCCCTCTGAATTACCCACCAATGACAGTTCATTCCCTCTGAGAGAGATTTTAGGTTTAAACTTATAAAATGTTGTAACTCATAAACGATATCTCATGTAGGTGGATAGCAGATTCATAATTGTCAGAAAATACCGATTAATATGACATCAGATGTGATTAGGGCAGCGGGTCTAGTTCCTGAGAAGGGTTGTACACCAGTGACCGGACCGGTTATTGCGATGAATTTTATATCCACACATTGGGCAGATTTTAACGAATAAGACTATATGAATTTCATAGCTGTGTTATACACGGTCTCCATGTAACAGACAGAAATCATACAACACATGCATTCAAATCTGCCCCTATCGGTGCCACACTGGCTAGTTCGTCCATGGCCACCTGGGGAGCTAGCTTCCTGGCTTCCTTTCAGGCAGCCATATGGCTGAAGCAATTGACACCTCTGATAAGGCCCAGATTCCAGTCACATGCTAATTACAAATCACAGGCATCCTGTACCTTAGGTTACTACTGAACTATTTATCTGCTGAGAGAAGGAGAGACCCCAGGCTTGACTACAGGTAGCCCCTACGTAACCAAACCAGATTCTATCGTTAATCACAATTGGTGCAGAAAGTCGATTGCGATCGCATTTTTTCATGGGCAGTTCAAGGACGCCGTCTGCGGCCGCGCAACCGTCCGTGACATGTACCCCTGAACTTTATATGTGTTGTGCGTTAACTGTTCCAAAACCAAGTTCAGATGGTGTTGGGTACCCACATTCTGTTGTCCCAATGTGCCTAATTGTTGAATGACCTCTGTCATAACTTCTGTGTCTACACTGTTTGCTACCGCCATCCCAGCGCCCATGCCTCCCAAGAGTGTATCTGCTAAATCTCGGGACCTTCTTCTGGCTACACTATTCCCTGTGGAATGTGCCCATGACATAAAAGCCTGTACCAGGGTGGCAGTGACAGTGCTGCAGTTAGAGTATATATTAGATATTACCCACTCTTCTAAGTTAATCTGCCAAGTGATCAATTGAAGCTGGGCCTCCATGATAACTGGAGCCGCCCTCAGTTGATTTAACTGAAAAGGGCCACTTTTTGCAACTTGATGTGTATCACATGACGATAGGTGGGGTTCCTGGGTAGTCACTGGCAGGGTGACTACCTGAGCTTTAGGAGTCATGGGAACCTCCACTTTTACTGTCACGGTTCCCCTTCTCATTATACAAGATCTATTTGGACCTTTAAACTCTAGGGACTGTGGGATGCAAAAACCGTATGTCCATGGTCCTTCATCCTCCCGGACTAAGGGCTCTATTTTTAAACTTCCTCGTTTTAGTCCCATCACCCTTCCATCATAGAGAGTCCCCGGGGTGCTACCTGCTATATCCCAGGATTCTACCTCTCTACTCCAAAAGTCCCCGGATCCATTAAACTCACGTCCCATGCTAACCCTTGTGGCCCTCCCCAGAAGAATACTGTTGGTACTCTTTCGTTTGGGAAATTGATTAGCATCTCAATGACAAGAGATGTTCCCAACTGTCCTGATTGGACCTTTGCCCCCCCTTATGTCCTGAGGCAAAAGGCGTACTTTAGGTCGGGAAGAATGTACTCTCTGCAATCTTTCAATTAAGAGTACCTCCTCACTTACCCATCTAGCATGAGGATAAGTGGCTGAATATGGACTGTGTACTATTGTCTCATATTGTGATCAGTGTAGTGAGGATGATGTTACCTGTGTTGGCTCTTTCTTGGGATCGCTCTCCCCACTCTCTTTGTCACCTGAAAATATGGCTGGATCTTGATTTTTACGTCTCGTTCCGAGAACCAAAACCCTTTTGCTTTCCAGCCTTTACATGTGAATAGTTGTCTCAGAGAACACCCCCTGTTGGTTGCTCCAGAGTGTGATATTGTCCCCTGCTTCTCTCCTGGAGGAGAAGTGACACTTACTGCTTGTTCCTCTCCAATCTGGAACCATCTCACTCCAGAGAACCAAGACAAGGTAATCCTGAACAACTCACTCCACCTTTTGCATGTACCCATTGTACTGCAATGTACTATTTAACAAGACTTTGGATCGGTGTGTTGGTTCCGGGAGTGTGACATTCCAGAGCAGATTTAAGCTGCCGTTCACATCATACTTCCAGCACACTTGACCCTTCATACCTTTCACCACCATTGTGCCATGAAATTTGTTTCCACCTGGCACAAGTGATCTTTTCCTCCTACCTTGTTCGACCCAGTTGGGCCAATCAGAGGGAAGTGCAAAAGGATCAGTACCTTTTTCTCCAAATATTAACATGCATGGGCCTTGTGTTCTCATTAACCCCTTATTGTTCATGAGAATGTCCTCTCCTCGGTCTCCTAGGACGAAATGGCAGCCTAGGATCACCATCAGCACGGTACTCTTCATTATGAGAGCACCTCCTTGGGAAAGAAAAACATTAGCAATTTGCATTATGCTTTGCTTAGTCTCTTTCTGATCTCGGAAATCTCGCTGTTCTCCAAACCAGGATTGGCCTCTGGAAACTTTCGCTTATCCGACTGACATCTCTGTCTCGGCTGCCAGCACCTCAGCTTTCTCGATTCCATATTTCCAAACTCCTGAAACCGAAATACAAACAAATCAATTCTTATTAATGATTTGGGTTTCGCCCTGCGGCTTGTACTCTGTACACCTTAGATTGATCAATACATACCGTAATTGATCTTGTTTCTTTATAGTTCTCTTGAACTTTGTTTACTCTTTTTGGTAGACTGGAGCTACACTCCTCTCCCCTACTTTATGTTACAATGTCATAAGTACTTACCTTTTTAAAATATGCTCCCATGGACTTCACCTTTGGAAGCTCTTACCTCATTGAAACCTCTTACCTCATCCCCCCTGTACATACTCGGCCGCAGTATGTACTGAGTACAGATGCCACACACAGGTTGCTGCTACCTGCAGACTGCTTGTCAGCTGAGCTTGCTATGCTCTTACTCATTTTCGTTTTTACTTACCTAGAACTTCATTGATCGCAACCAGCTCTGCTAGAAGTCCTGTTTTTGTTTGCCAATGCTACTACCTCTATACTTGCCCAAAAAATGGCTACCTCCCTGTAGGAAGGTGTGCTTTGCACTTTAACTACACAGGGTTCAGGGCTACGCATGCCAGCTTCATATGCCTGCATGAGAGTCACTGAATGCCCACTAGGTAGGTAGTCCTATGGCAAACACTCTACTGATACACTGTCACTCTGTAAATGGAGATTCCTTGCTTCTATGTAATTGCGCCTTGAACTGCTTTCAGTTTTGTTCTTTATGTTAAATTTGATGGGAGCTGGAAAAAAAAAATATATTTGACCAATCAGTGGACGAGGAAAAACACACAAACAGCCCAGCATAGACCTCTTTGTCAATCTCTGGCCCTGTCCACGACAAAAACCCGAAAAAAAAAAAAAATTACCGCTCTGCAGCCGCGGCGACGGACACCTGGATTGGTCAACTCCTTTTTTTTTTTTTTTCACCTCCGGTACACCCTTATGTACTGTTCCCCTCCTTTCTCTATTGGGAACTCATGTTGCACCACTGTTTAAGGTGCATCACTTAAAGGAATAATCCCATAAGTAACCCGGTCCAGATACCACCCTCATCCGCTCTTGCAAATCATTCCCCGGGAAATATCTGACATATATGTGTCTCCATGTACCTTGCTGGAAAACACTTCCTATGACCTCAGTAACCATGATTGTCTGATAGCAACTGCTTGTTTCACATATTCTGGCATTCTTTTTCCCCATGCCCAGACTCTGGGAAAATAATCTGGAATCTGAGACACTCTGTAGAGTGTCTTTGTCCCCTCTATGGATCCCCCGATCTGCTGCTCCGTGCAAGGTGCCCGTTTGCACAGCCCTGGATCCCTGGCTCCCACCCTCTCTGACATGACGCTAGCTTCTCATTGAGGGCGTGCCTTTTCGTGGGCTCTTCCAGCAACCCCCCACCGATGGGAACTTTCTACGTCACGAAGGTTGAGGCGGCCTTTCCCTGAAATGGGTCGCCATCTTGGAAACTGGAACATGCCAGACAGACCTACCGCAAGTCTGTTATTTGTCTTACAATCAGCCCTCTATTGGCTAGACATACAAAAGGAAAAAAAATGCAAACACATTGACAGTTTTAACATGTGATTGATACATATCTTCCTGATTCAAAAATCTCTGTTCTCAGGGACACTGTTTGTGAGCAACAATCTCTACCCTGCAGGATATCACACAAATCCCGCATCTAACTTATACATGCTGACAGATACACCCACGTAATCCTGTGTCATCCATCATACTGCTTTACACAGAACTCTGATTCTGTGACGGAGGAAAAAAAAAACACAAGCAAACTGCTACTACTATTCCCCCCCCCCCCCCCCTGCCCCCGACATAGCCAAATGTAATTTCGTGCGTAGGTGCTCAAAACACAATCCCAGCCAACAGCGTGGCTCGGACATAACTTAGAACTGTACAGACAAAAGAAACCTACTAGATATAGCATATATCGCTGTGCAGCTTCACACCCCTCCCTCCAAAATGCGAGGCGAGGGACCGCTCTAAAAGCCGCAGAACCACACAAATATGCAGCAAGCTAAAATTAACCGAACGCGCTGTCTACTCTTAATACAAATTATCCCTCCGTTCTCTAACCTACGAGGGAGGTATCAGGACTAACAGTAACTCCTGAAAATATGCATTTTACAGCAATGCCTCAGAAAAAGAGCGAAAACTTGTTGTGGTGTGTTTTCTGACACTATGCAGCCCCCGCAGCGCAACTGTAAAATCCTGTATGTGGCAAACTGAAATCATTCACCCATGGCTTGGAAAACACACATAACTCAACCATAACACTGCCTTCCCGGCATACTACACAGAGACTTTACATCACAAGAAATATGCATTTTCACACAAATCACCCCCCCCCCCCCCAACACTAGCTGGCGGGGGTGATGACTCCTCAGATAGGTAAGATAGGAAAGGGATAAGGCTGGGGGTGGCCAGTAAGGTAAGATAGGTGTAGGATAAGGCTGGGGTGGCCAGTAAGGTAAGATAGGTGAAAGATAAGTCTGGGGAATTCCAGTAAGGTAAGATAGGTGAAGGATAAGGCTGGGATGGCCAGTAAGGTAAGATAGGTGAAGGATAAGGCTGGGGGTGGCCAGTAAGGTAAGATAGGTGAAGGATGAGGCTGGGGATGGCCAGTAAGGTAAGATAGGTGAAGGATAAGGCTGGGTATGGCCATTAAGGTAAGATTGGTGTAGGATAAAGCTGGGGGTGGCCAGTAAGGTAAGAATGGTGAAGGATAAATCTGGGGAATGCCAGTAAGGTAAGATAGGTGAAGGATAAGGCTGGGGATGGCCAGTAAGGTAAGATAGGTGAAGGATGAGGCTGGGGATGGCCAGTAAGGTAAGATAGGTGAAGGATAAGGCTGGGTATGGCCATTAAGGTAAGATTGGTGTAGGATAAAGCTGGGGGTGGCCAGTAAGGTAAGAATGGTGAAGGATAAATCTGGGGAATGCCAGTAAGGTAAGATAGGTGAAGGATAAGGCTGGGGATGGCCAGTAAGGTAAGATTGGTGAAGCATAAGGCTGGGGATGGCCATTAACCACCCTGGCGTTCTATTAAATGCGCCAGGGTGGCAGCACAGCAGTTTTTTTTGAATATTTTTTTTTTTAAATAATGTAGCTAGCCTAGCTCTAGCTACATGATGCCCCCCTCCCTGCGGCATTAGCCCGTACCTTACGATCGTTGCCGGCGCGTACCCTCGTAAGGAAATCCCGTTCTGAACGAGATTTCCTTTAGGGCTTCCCCGTCGCCACGACGATGATCGAGATGACGTCATAGACGTAGTGACGTCAGACGGAGTCCCGATCCACCCCTCAGCGCTGCCTGGCACTGATTGGCCAGGTTGCGCAGGGGTCTCGGGGGGGGGCGTTACGCAGCGGATAGCGGCGAGCGGCGGCGATCGTTCCCAACATGCAGCAAGCACTTGTTTTAAAAAAAATATGAAAATCAGTCCAGCGGGGCCTGAGTGGCGCCCTCCGGCGGTCATGGACGAGCTGAGCTCGTCCATACCGCCAAGGAGGTTAAGGTAAGATAGGATAAGGCTGGGGTGGACAGTAAGGTAAGATTATTGAAGGATAAGGATGGGGATGGCCAGTAAGGCAAGATAGGTGAAGGATAAGGCTGGGTTGGCCAGTAAGGTATGATTGGTGAAGGATAAGGCTGGGGATGGCCAGTATGGTAAGATAGGTGAAGGATAAGGCTGGGGATGGCCAGTATGGTAAGATAGGTGAAGGATAAGGCTGGGGATGGCCAGTATGGTAAGATAGGTGAAGGATAAAGCTGGGATGGCCAGTAAGGTAAGATTGGTGAAGGATAAGGCTGGGGATGGCCAGTATGGTAAGATAGGTGAAGGATAAGGCTGGGGTAGGCCAGTAAGGCAAGATAGGTGAAGGATAAGGCTGGGTTGGCCAGTAAGGTAAGATAGGTGAAGGATAAGGCTGGGTTGGCCAGTAAGGTATGATTGGTGAAGGATAAGGCTGGGGATGGCCAGTATGGTAAGATAGGTGAAGGATAAGGCTGGGGTAGGCCAGTAAGGTAAGAGAGGTGAAGGAAAGCATGTGTCTGCTGCTTCATAATGATATGGTGTGTGTGTGTGGAGCTTGCCCTATTTCTAGCAATACGTACAGTACAGACCAAAAGTTTGGACACACCTTCTAATTCATAGAGTTTTCCTTATTTTCATGGCTATGAACATTGTAGATTCACTCTGAAGCATCCAAACTATGAATGAACACAAGTGGCAGTATAGTACATAACCAAATAGTGTGACACAACTGAAAATATTCTAAGTTCTGCAAAGTAGCCACCTTTTGCTTTGATGACTGCTTTGCACATTCTTGGCATTTTCTTGATGAGCTTCAAGAGGTAGTTGTAAGGAAACGCGGAGGAGCCGCCGTCTCTCGAAGTGAGGCGACTGTTTCCGCATCCAGCATGGTGTCACAACGCGGAAAAAACGCTGCATGCCGCATAGGCAGTGCGGCGGAATCCGCATCAGAGGCGGCCCCCGCACTAGATACATTGCATGACAGTACTGGTGTGGCTGGGACTGATAGTCCACCAAGATTCAGACTTACACGCGCGCGAGCACAGAGGCAAAGTTTAAATAGCAGTTAGAAGGGTGTCGGCTGACCAGCTGGGTCAGCTGACAAATTCCACTGCTCTCATTGGACCAGCAATTAGGGAGGTCCTGGAAAGGTCCTAGAGTATATATACTGCTGGTTGTTCACTTGCTCTTTGTCTGGCGTGCGATCACACATGTGGGAGCACCCAGATCCGTAGTCAGATCCGCAAGTGTGCCGGGACCAGCTGGAGCTGTAATCCTACACTTAGCTAGATTCTGTTGATAGCTAAAGTACTAGTTTGATTGTGATTATCTGTTATGACTTTTGCCTGCCTTGACTATCCTCCTGAACTCTGATCTTGTACCTCGATATTTCTGATACTCTGTTGCCGAACCCCGGCTCGTTCCTTGACTCTGCTTCTGCCTCCTGATTTTGTACCCCGATATATCTGATAACCCGTTGCTGAACCCTGCCTGTACTTTGACTCCGCCTTTGCCTCCTGATCTTGTACTTTATCTGTCCGTGTGTGTACGACCTGGCTTGTCCGACCTCGAGAACCGACCTTACTGTTAGAGGCGGTTCCTCGCTCTGTTAGTGATCCTTCCTCCTGAAGGTTACTTTCAGTCTGTCCTTCCTACTTTCAGTCTGACTCCTCCCGTCTTGGAGAGCTCAGGTCTGCGGAAGGAATCTGTGCAGTACTCCTTGCTGCACTGAGGCCTAGTCCTCTAAGTGTTATTGTTGCACCTAACACTACACTCTACTCAGGTGAACAGAGGTTAGCTAGTATATCGGATTATCAGTGATACTGCAGATCACGTATAATCTGATATACATCTGTATTCCCAGTGATTCTGCAGATCACTGGTAATCAGATCCTCTCTGTGCTTCACCGATCGTTACAGTAGTCACCTGAAAGGGTCTTCCGACAGTCTTGATGGAGTTCCCAGAGATGCTTAGCACTTGTTGGCCCTTTTGCCTTAACTCTGCGGTCCAGCTCACCCCAAACCATCTCGATTGGGTTCAGGTCTGGTGACTGTGGAGGCCAGGTCATCTGGCGCTGCACCCCATCACTCTCCTTCCTGGTCAAATAGCCTTTACACAGCCTGGAGGTGTGTTTGGGGTCATTGTCCTGTTGAAAAATAAATTATGGTCCAAACTAAACGCAAACCGGATGGAATAGCATGCCACTGCAAGATGCTGTGGTAGCCATGCTGGTTCAGTATGCCTTCAATTTTGAATAAATCCCCAACAGTGTCACCAGCAAAGCACCCCCACACCATCACACCTCCTCCTCCATGCTTCACTGTGGAAACCAGGCATGTAGAGACCATCCGTTCACCTTTTCTGCATCACACAAAGACAACAACTAAAACAACAAATAACATTTGTAAAGCGATTTTTCTCCCGTAGGACTCAAAGTGCATAAGCATGGCTCAGACCATCGTGGTACAGAGGAAGAATTTTATAACTTCCGGAAATGCCAGGCTAAACAGGTGGCTTTTCAGTCTGGATTTGAATAGCTCCAGGGATGGAGCTGTCTTTACTGGGTGTGGAAGTAAGTTCCAAAGAGAAGGGGCAGCATGACAGAAGGCTCTGTCTCCAGATTTTTTTGAGGTGCACTCTGGAAGTGACCAAGTTTATAGAACTTGCTGATCTGAGGTTGTGGGAGGTGTGGTGCAGCTTCAGCGAGTCCTTCATGTATCCAGGGCCCAGATTGTGCAGGGATTTTAATGTCCGCAGTCCAATCTTGAAGAGTATTCTCCATTCTACTGGTAGCCAGTGCAGTGAGCGAAGGATCGGTGTAATGTGACAGTGGTGAGGCTGATTTGTTAGCAATCTGGCAGCAGCATTCTGCACTAATTGCAGGCGACGCAGGTCCTTTTTGGGGAGGCCAGCATAAAGGGCATTGCAGTAGTCCAGCCGTGATGTGATGAAGGCGTTAACTAGGGTTGGAAGATCCTCTAGGGGAATCAGATGTTTAATCTTTGCAATGTTCTTCAGATTAAAGTAGGAAGATTTAACTACAGATGAAACTTGTTTTCTGAAACTCAATTCCCCATCGATTAGTACGCCAAGGCTGCGCACAAGGTTGGAGCTGTTTGTCTGAATTCCCAATCCTGATTGGTGTTGCTTTAGGATAGAGCTGTTTTGATGGCGAGCGCTGGCTTTGGACAAAAAGGACCTCAGTTTTGTCAGCATTCAGTTTCAACCAGTTATTGTTTATCCATGCCTGTAGCTCAGCTAGGCAAGAGTTTATTTTTGGAGTAGGGTCTGTTCCACCAGGTTTGAAGGACAGGTATAGCTGTGTGTCATCGGCGTAGCAGTGGTACGTCAGGCCATGTTGTTGGATAAGTGTACCGAGTGGCAACATGTAGATTGCAAACAGCAGAGGGGATAGGATTGATCCTTGTGGCACTCCGAATTGTAGAGGTGCAGGTTTGGACATTCTAGGACCTAGGGATACTCTGTGTTCTGTCAGTCAGGAATGATCTGAACCACTGGAGGACTGATCCACTGATGCCACAGTACTCTTGCAGTCTGTTAAGCAGGATTTCATGGTCAACTGTATCAAAAGCCGCTGAGCGATCCAACAGAATTAGGATGGAGCATTCCCCTCTGTCCCTTGCCATGAGCAGATCGTTGCAGACTTGGGTGAGGGCTGTTTCACAGCTGTGGTGTTTCTTAAAGCCAGATTGTAGAGGGTCCAGGATGTTGTTTACTGACAGCCTGGTTTCAAGTTGAAGAAAGACAGCCTTTTCAATAACTTTACCTAAGAAGGGGAGGTTGGAGACAGGTCTGTAGCTGCTCATTGCATCCGGATCCATGGAAGACACGGTGGTTGGAACCAAAAATCTCAAATTTGGACTCATCAGACCAAAGCACAGATTTCCATTGGTCTAATGTCCATTCCTTGTGTTCTTTAGCGCAAACAAGTCTCTTCTGCTTGTTGCCTGTCCTTAGCAGTGGTTTCCTAGCAGATATTCTATCATGAAGGCCTGATTCACACAGTCTCCTCTTAACAGTTGTTCTAGAGATGTGTCTGCTGCTAAAACTCTGTGTGGCATTGACCTGGTCTCTAATCTGAGCTGCTGTTAACCTGCTATTTCTGAGGCTGGTGACTCGGATGAACTTATGCTCCGCAGCAGAGGACACTCTTGGTCTTCCTGGGGCGGTCCGCATGTGAGCCAGTTTCTTTGTAGGGTTTGATGGTTTTTGAGACTGCACTTGGGGACACTTTCAAAACTTTCCCAATGTTTCGGACTGACTGACCTTCATTTCTTAAATTAATGATGGCCACTCGTTTTTCTTTACTTACCTGCTTTTTTCTTGCCATAATACAAATTCTAACAGTAGGACTATCAGCTGTGTATCCACCTGACTTTTCCACAACGAAACTGATGGTCCCAACCCCATTTATAAGGCAAGAATCCCACTTATTAAACCTGACAGGACACACTTGTGAAGTGAAAAACATTTCAGGTGACTACCTCTTGAAGCTCATTAAGAGGATGCCAAAAGTGTGCAGAGCAGTAATCAAAGCAAGAGGTGGCTACTTTGAAGGACTTTGAATATGACATATTTTCAGTTGTTTCACACTTTTTGGTTATGCACTATACTTCCACATGTGTTAATTCATAGTTTGGAAGCCTTCAGTGTCTACAATGTTCATAGTCATGAAAATAAAGAAAACTCTTTCAATGAGAAGGTGTGTCCAAACTTTTGGTCTGCACTGTATGTGTGTCCCAAAAAATAAGACTATGTACAAGAGGCATTATTGTGGAAAAAAAAACATTCCTCAGCTTTTATTTACATTTGAGCAAATAGTGTCCAGTCGAAAATTATTCATACCCTTCTCAATAATCAATAGTAAAGCCTTTATTAGCTATTACAGCAATCAAATGCTTCTTATAATTGCAGACCAGCTTTTTGCATGTCTCCACAGGTATTTTTGCCCATTCATCTTTATCAATGAGCTCCAAATCTTTCAGGTTGGAGGGTCTTCTTGCCATCTCCCTGATCTTTAGCTCCCTTCACAGATTCTCAATTGAATTCAAGTCAGGACTCTGGCTGGGCCACTCCAAAACGTTAATATTGTTGTCTACTAACCATTTTTTTTTTAACACTTTTGCTGTTTGTTTTGGGTCATTGTCATGCTGAAATGTCCACTGGTGGACAAGGCCAAGTTTCCCTGATGTTGTCATTGAGAATCCTCATGTATTGCTCTTTTTTTATGGTGCCGTTTACCGTGATTAGGTTCCCTGGTCCATTGGCTGAAAAACACCCCCAAAGCATTAGGTTCCCACCACCATGTCTGACAGCGGGGATGGTGTTCTTTGGGTTGAAGGCTTCTCCTTTTTTACGCCAAATGAAGGAAACATCATTGTGACCAAACAATTACATTTTTGTTTCATCTGACCATAACACAGAATACCAGAAGCATGGATGCTCATCCAGATTTCGGATATCCGGGCAACCTGGATATCCAAACTTTTTAGCGCTATCCAACTGGATCCGGATTCTGGATACCTGGGCTGAAACCTGCATAGCACTATACGGATTTCTGGCCACTTACCCGGATATCCGCATCCGATTAATGCAGTTTCCATTCCGGCAGAAAAAAATACCACCACCACCATCCATCTCTCTCTCTCCCCCCCCCCCCTCTCTCTCTCTCTCTCTCTCTCTCTCTCCCTCTCCCCCTCTCTCTCTCTCTCTCTCTCTCCTCTCTCTCTCTCTCTCTCTCTCCCCCCCCTTCCAGGGATTTGTAGGATGTCTACATACATTGTCCAGGAATCAAACCCAGGTCAACTGCTTGGAAGGCAGCTATGCTCACCTAGCCTGTACCATTGTGATATATCCAAGAGAAAAATGACTTCAGAAAGATCATGTGCCCCCCTGGATGATGCTGGTGTAACACACACAGCAAAGGACAGCAATTTGAAGTCTGGAAGATTCTAGGGCAAGGGTGGGAAGGATGAAAAGCTAGGTGGCCATGCAACCATTCCTGCTAACCTAAAGCTTACTTGTGTCTTACAACACATTGGCTTAAGACTTTACCTAATCCAAGTGGTGGTGGTGGTGGTATTGTTTTTAGTTTCCAAAATGGTTTGGAAGCAAGACCATTTCCGGTTTTCAATTCGGGTTCGGATATCCGATTACACTCGAATATCCAAAAGTTTGGATTTGGATATCCGATTCGGATTAGGATATCTGGGTGTCTGGATCCGAATCTATTTGGATTTTAAAAATTGGTATCCGAGCACCCTTGACCAGAAGTCTTCTTCTTTGTCCAGATGAGCATTTGCAAAGGCCAAGTGAGCTTTTGTGTGCCTTATCTGAAGAAGTGGTGTCCTCCTTGGTCTGCATCCGTGGAAACCAGCAGTGTGCAGTGTCTGTTGGATTGTCTGCCTTGAGAAATTGCCACCAGCACAGCCCAAATTCACCAGATTGGCCTTGGTGGTGATCCTTGGATTCTTTTTCACCTCTCTCACTATCCTCCTGGCCAGCACAGGTGTCGCTTTTGGCTTCCGACTACAGTGCGGAATATCTTGTATTTTTTAATAATACTTTGCACTGTAGCCACTGGAACTTGAAAACCTTTAGAAATGGCCATACAGTCTTTTCCTGACTTGTGAGCAGCCACAATGAACAGCTACAGGTCCTCATTGAGCTCCTTTGTCTTACTCATGACTGTCCACAAAGCAACTGCAGAGAGCTGCTGTTTTCCACCTGTTGAGTTGATAAAACAGCTGTTCCCAATTAATCAGGGTAATTAGGATGCTTTAGAATAGCTTGGACTATTTGGAATGGCGTAGAACTTTGGATTTTCCCACAGACTGTGACAATTTGTGAAGGGTATGAATAATTTTAGACTGGACACTTTTTGCTCAAATGTAAATAAAAGCTGAGAAATGTGTTTTTTTTTCTACAATAATGACTCTTGTACATTGTCTTATTATCTTTTGGGAGACACCTGTCATTTCCAGTAAAAAAAAAAAAAACTTCCTGGTTAAATAAAAGTAACTAAGTCAAAATGTGCCAGGGGTATGAATAATTATGGGCAGCACTGTATGTATGGTGTGTGTGTTTGTGTGTGTATGTGTATGTGTGTGTGTGTGTGTGTGTGTGTGTGTGTGTGTGTGTATGTATGTATGTATGTATGTATGGTGTGTGTGTGTGTATATGTACAGCTGGTGTGTGTGTGTGTGTGTTTGTGTGTGTATGTGTATAGTGTGTGTGTGTGTGTGTGTGTGTGTATGTGTGTGTGTATGTATGGTGTGTGTGTGTGTGTGTGTGTGTATGTATGGTGGGGGGGGGGGATACTGTAAGCTTGGCTGTGATTATTAATATGCTCTTGTTTCTTTCTCTCTTTCTTCCTCTTCATGTTCCAGCCTCCATGTCTCTGGCAGAGTCCCCATTTTGTTGCCCTTGTTTTCATTGTCTGTCTTCTATGAGTGCAGCCCTTCTTTTCCTACCTTACTGGTTTATTGATCGCCTCTTGTCTTGTGTGGTCTTCACCACTGTAGATCACTCCCATGGTTTTCTCCTGAGGTTTCTGTGTCTGGTTTTTGGGGTTCCATTTTTCCTGCTTCTCTTCCTTCTTTCTCTGCCTTTAGGTCTTTTTGGCTTCCTGTTTTGGGCTCCTCTACAGCGAGCCCGTCGCCCCTTTGCTTACCAACGTACACTAAAGGATCAGGATCTTCCGAAGCTGACACGTGGGACGGAATGTCCTTTCATCTTCATCAGTGCCAACCTCTGTCTCCTCCCCGATGGGTTGGCGCGTTTCAGTAACCTCAGTCACACACAACGTCGCACTAGAGCCATCTCCCGATCCTTGTGCTGCTCTCCAGAGTCCACCGAGCAGAATGGTAAAGACACACAGCCAGTATGCCGCACAGAGGATGTCATGCCAATGATCAGGATGCCTCGTAAGGCAGAAGAAGATTCCAGAGCTGAGGACGATGTCCATTTTGAAGTTTCTATGTGTTTTCCCAGGAATGCTGACTTTGTGTGTCTGCAGGAAGTGTTTGACGCACGTGCATCCAGTAAGTTACGACGTTGTCTCCGGCCATTCTTTCCTCACATATTATATGACGTTGGCCCCTCCGGACCTCACAGCTGCGGTTTCAAATTCTTTAATAGTGGACTATTTCTGGCCAGCCGTCATCCGTTTGCAGCAGTCGAGTACTACTTCTATCCAAATGCCAGAGGGGAGGATGCCCTGGCCTCCAAAGGACTACTCTGTGCCAAGGTAAATACAGGGGGAGGCATGTAATGAGTTCTGTGTGTCACGGGAGCCTGTACTCTGAGTCTTCCACACCTCTGAAATATTCTAGCTGTAAGGTGCTGACCGGCAGGCAGAGTGCATGATAAGTGCAGACTCAGGGGCGTAACTAGACTTAATAGGGCCCCCTGCAAACATGATAGCATGGCGCCCTCTTGGTCCCCGAACCCCATGCGGGTAACATGAGCAGGAGCCAGTGGTGTCAGTCAAGGCGGGCCTTAGGCTTCACAACATCCTGTGAGGAACTAGATTGTGGCGGCAGCCTGACTTCTGCCTGGCAGAGGAAGAAACTCAGGAACAGTCAATCCGCTGAGGAGGATACAGGCAGAATGATGAGAGGAGGTGGAGCCTCCAGTGTGCTGTGTGCACTGGGTTGGGGGTGGGGCTTCATGGCAGTCCCAGCTTCCTTTCAGAAGGGTATTGCGGCACCCTGAGTGACTGCTCAGGGCAAAGGCCGGCCATAGTGGCAGTTTACTGCTTGTAAGCAACTGTATGTTTGTGACATCACCATCCCATACCTGTCCCCTTTGTCACAGCTTACCATTCAGCCCAGTCACTGAGGGTCTTCTGAAGGCACCCAGCACTGTAGACATAGGGACTTTTTGGATTGGTTGGTGAGTCAGCACACAATAATTTTTTTGATTGTATATACAACTTATACCATCTGAAATCTCATTCAGAGATAGAGTAAGCTGCCATCACGTCTCAAAAGAGCGTAAGATTTAATTCTAATTCTAGCCAATCCTGTGGTAAAAGGGATAATGCCCGTTTCACACTAGCTTTTGTCATAAGAACCGGCCATACGGTTCCTGCTACAAGACCTCATTTCCCGGACCGTTTCACTCAGCGGAACGGAAACAAAAGGTTTTGCAGCACAATAGGAACCAATGAAAACAGCAGACTGGCTGTAAAATGGACCGTTTTCACCAGATCCATATGGCTGGTTCTGTTAAATAACACAGATATGAACCGGGCCTATTTAAACAAAAGTTATTTGACAAAAGAATGAGTTCATATAGTAAAATACTGGGAATTAAAGGAAGAATGGATACTGGATAAAGTCTGAGCAGTGTATGGAATTAGCGTGTCATTGGAATTGTAAGTCCAAGAAGTTGGTAGAAAGTCCTTTAGTTAATAGTCCAAATAAGAGTGTGTTGAGCACAGGCTCCACTCGGGCTAACAGACTGATCCAGGCAGAATGGATGAAAGGTAAGCATAAAGGACCCTGGACAGTCCACAGCACAGACCTCATAACCCCTTCTCTCCTGGGGTGGAGATTGTAATGGGAAACGGGCTGACTCAGCCATCTGATCTAAGAGAAAGAAATCATGAGGTATGAGGAAATCTCCTAATTCCCAGGCCATACATCAGACCAGGAATATGACAAGAGGATCTCTTTCTTTCTCTCTACTGTGTGTTTTTTTTATTTAGCATTTAAAATGTTTCTCCTTGTAGGTTCACATTGGAGTAACAGAGAATATGCAAAGAATTGTGGGTTTCATCAACTGCACCCATCTACATGCACCAGAGAGTAAGTGGTTAATGAACACGGTATACACACTACCATCTGCAAGTCTCGGCACCCTTAGTGGATGTGTGTTATGCTGCTTTGTGTTTTGGTGTTATACTTTGTGTGTGTCTCCTGGATTAGGTGATGGGGAGATCCGCTGTGATCAGATGTCTTTGCACCCTTAGTGGATGTGTGTTATGCTGCTTTGTGTTTTGGTGTTATACTTTGTGTGTGTCTCCTGGATTAGGTGATGGGGAGATCCGGTGTGATCAGATGTCTTTGCACCCTTAGTGCATGTGTGTTATGTTGCTTTGTGTTTTGGTGTTATACTTTGTGTGTGTCTCCTGGATTAGGTGATGGGGAGATCCGGTGTGATCAGATGTCTTTGCACCCTTAGTGGATGTGTGTTATGCTGCTTTGTGTTTTGGTGTTATACTTTGTGTGTGTCTCCTGGATTAGGTGATGGGGAGAGCCGCTGTGATCAGATGTCTTTGCACCCTTAGTGCATGTGTGTTATGTTGCTTTGTGTTTTGGTGTTATACTTTGTGTGTCTCCTGGATTAGGTGATGGGGAGATCCAGTGTGATCAGATGTCTTTGCACCCTTAGTGGATGTGTGTTGCGTTGCTTTGTGTTTTGGTGTTATACTTTGTGTGTCTCCTGGTATAGGTGATGGGGAGATCCGGTGTGATCAGATGTCTTGGCACCCTTAGTGGATGTGTGTTGCGTTGCTTTGTGTTTTGGTGTTATACTTTGTGTGTGTCTCCTGGATTAGGTGATAGGGAGATCCGGTGTGATCAGATGTCTTGGCACCCTTAGTGGATGTGTGTTGCGTTGCTTTGTGTTTTGGTGTTATACTTTGTGTGTGTCTCCTGGATTAGGTGATGGGGAGGTCCGGTGTGATCAGATATCTTTGCACCCTTAGTGGATGTGTGTTATGTTGCTTTGTGTTTTGGTGTTATACTTTGTGTGTGTCTCCTGGATTAGGTGATAGGGAGATCCGCTGTGATCAGATGTCTTTGCACCCTTAGTGGATGTGTGTTGTGTTGCTTTGTGTTTTGGTGTTATACTTTGTGTGTGTCTCCTGGATTAGGTGATGGGGAGGTCCGGTGTGATCAGATGTCTCGTCACCCTTAGTGGATGTGTGTTATGTTGCTTTGTGTTTTGGTGTTATACTTTGTGTGTGTCTCCTGGATTAGGTGATGGGGAGGTCCGCTGTGATCAGATGTCTTTGCACCCTTAGTGGATGTGTGTTATGTTGCTTTGTGTTTTGGTGTTATACTTTGTGTTTTGGTGTTTTCTGGATTAGGTGATGGGGAGATCCGGTGTGATCAGATGTCTTGGCACCCTTAGTGGATGTGTGTTGCGTTGGTTTGTGTTTTGGTGTTATACTTTGTGTGTGTCTCCTGAATTAGGTGATGGGGAGATCCATTGTGATCAGATGTCTTTGCACTCTTAGTGGATGTGTGTTATGTTGCTTTGTGTTTTGGTGTTATACTTTGTGTGTGTCTCCTGGATTAGGTGATGGGGAGGTCCGGTGTGATCATATGTCTTTGCACCCTTAGTGGTTGTGTGTTATGTTGCTTTGTGTTTTGGTGTTATACTTTGTGTGTGTCTCCGGGATTAGGTGATGGGGAGATCCGCTGTGATCAGATGTCTTTGCACCCTTAGTGGATGTGTGTTGTGTTGCTTTGTGTTTTGGTGTTATACTTTGTGTGTCTCCTGGATTAGGTGATCGGGAGATCCGGTGTGATCAGATGTCTTTGCACCCTTAGTGGATGTGTGTTATGTTGCTTTGTGTTTTGGTGTTATACTTTGTGTGTGTCTCCTGGATTAGGTGATGGGGAGATCCGGTGTGATCAGATGTCTTTGCACCCTTAGTGGATGTGTGTTGCGTTGCTTTGTGTTTTGGTGTTATACTTTGTGTGTCTCCTGGATTAGGTGATGGGGAGATCCGGTGTGATCAGATGTCTTTGCACCCTTAGTGGATGTGTGTTATGTTGCTTTGTGTTTTGGTGTTATACTTTGTGTGTGTCTCCTGGATTAGGTGATGGGGAGATCCGGTGTGATCAGATGTCTTTGCACCCTTAGTGGATGTGTGTTGCGTTGCTTTGTGTTTTGGTTTTATACTTTGTGTGTCTCCTGGATTAGGTGATGGGGAGATCCGGTGTGATCAGATGTCTTTGCACCCTTAGTGGATGTGTGTTATGTTGCTTTGTGTTTTGGTGTTATACTTTGTGTGTGTCTCCTGGATTAGGAGATGGGGAGATCCGGTATGATCAGATGTCTTTGCACCCTTAGTGGATGTGTGTTATGTTGCTTTGTGTTTTGGTGTTATACTTTGTGTGTGTCTCCTGGATTAGGTGATGGGGAGATCCGCTGTGATCAGATGTCTTTGCACCCTTAGTGGATGTGTGTTGCGTTGCTTTGTGTTTTGGTGTTATACTTTGTGTGTCTCCTGGATTAGGTGATGGGGAGATCCAGTGTGATCAGATGTCTTTGCACCCTTAGTGGATGTGTGTTGCGTTGCTTTGTGTTTTGGTGTTATACTTTGTGTGTCTCCTGGATTAGGTGATTGGGAGATCCGGTGTGATCAGATGTCTTTGCACTCTTAGTGGATGTGTGTTATGTTGCTTTGTGTTTTGGTGTTATACTTTGTGTGTGTCTCCTGGATTAGGTGATGGGGAGGTCCGGTGTGATCAGATGTCTCGTCACCCTTAGTGGATGTGTGTTATGTTGCTTTGTGTTTTGGTGTTATACTTTGTGTGTGTCTCCTGGATTAGGTGATGGGGAGGTCCGGTGTGATCAGATGTCTCGTCACCCTTAGTGGATGTGTGTTGCGTTGGTTTGTGTTTTGGTGTTATACTTTGTGTGTGTCTCCTGGATTAGGTGATGGGGAGATCCGCTGTGATCAGATGTCTTTGCACCCTTAGTGGATTTGTGTTATGTTGCTTTGTGTTTTGGTGTTATACTTTGTGTGTGTCTCCTGGATTAGGTGATTGGGAGATCCGGTGTGATCAGATGTCTTTGCACCCTTAGTGGATGTGTGTTATGTTGCTTTGTGTTTTGGTGTTATACTTTGTGTGTGTCTCCTGGATTAGGTGATGGGGAGATCCGCTGTGATCAGATGTCTTTGCACCCTTAGTGGATGTGTGTTATGTTGCTTTGTGTTTTGGTGTTATACTTTGTGTGTGTCTCCTGGATTAGGTGATGGGGAGATCCGCTGTGATCAGATGTCTTTGCACCCTTAGTGGATGTGTGTTGTGTTGCTTTGTGTTTTGGTGTTATACTTTGTGTGTCTCCTGGATTAGGTGATGGGGAGATCCGGTGTGATCAGATGTCTTTGCACCCTTAGTGGATGTGTGTTATGTTGCTTTGTGTTTTGGTGTTATACTTTGTGTGTGTCTCCTGGATTAGGTGATGGGGAGATCCAGTATGATCAGATGTCTTTGCACCCTTAGTGGATGTGTGTTGCGTTGCTTTGTGTTTTGGTGTTATACTTTGTGTGTGTCTCCTGGATTAGGTGATTGGGAGATCCGGTGTGATCAGATGTCTTGGCACCCTTAGTGGATGTGTGTTGCGTTGCTTTGTGTTTTGGTGTTATACTTTGTGTGTGTCTCCTGGATTAGGTGATGGGGAGATCCGGTGTGATCAGATGTCTTTGCACCCTTAGTGGATGTGTGTTATGTTGCTTTGTGTTTTGGTGTTATACTTTGTGTGTGTCTCCTGGATTAGGTGATGGGGAGGTCCGGTGTGATCAGATGTCTTTGCACCCTTAGTGGATGTGTGTTATGTTGCTTTGTGTTTTGGTTTTATACTTTGTGTGTCTCCTGGATTAGGTGATGGGGAGATCCGGTGTGATCAGATGTCTTTGCACCCTTAGTGGATGTGTGTTGCGTTGCTTTGTGTTTTGGTGTTATACTTTGTGTGTCTCCTGGATTAGGTGATGGGGAGATCCGGTGTGATCAGATGTCTTTGCACCCTTAGTGGATGTGTGTTATGTTGCTTTGTGTTTTGGTGTTATACTCTGTGTGTGTCTCCTGGATTAGGAGATGGGGAGATCCGGTATGATCAGATGTCTTTGCACCCTTAGTGGATGTGTGTTATGTTGCTTTGTGTTTTGGTGTTATACTTTGTGTGTGTCTTCTGGATTAGGTGATGGGGAGATCCGCTGTGATCAGATGTCTTTGCACCCTTAGTGGATGTGTGTTGCGTTGCTTTGTGTTTTGGTGTTATACTTTGTGTGTGTCTCCTGGATTAGGTGATGGGGAGATCCAGTGTGATCAGATGTCTTTGCACCCTTAGTGGATGTGTGTTGCGTTGCTTTGTGTTTTGGTGTTATACTTTGTGTGTCTCCTGGATTAGGTGATTGGGAGATCCGGTGTGATCAGATGCCTTTGCACTCTTAGTGGATGTGTGTTGCGTTGGTTTGTGTTTTGGTGTTATACTTTGTGTGTGTCTCCTGGATTAGGTGATGGGGAGATCCATTGTGATCAGATGTCTTTGCACTCTTAGTGGATGTGTGTTATGTTGCTTTGTGTTTTGGTGTTATACTTTGTGTGTGTCTCCTGGATTAGGTGATGGGGAGGTCCGGTGTGATCAGATGTCTTTGCACCCTTAGTGGATGTGTGTTATGTTGCTTTGTGTTTTGGTGTTATACTTTGTGTGTGTCTCCGGGATTAGGTGATGGGGAGATCCGCTGTGATCAGATGTCTTTGCACCCTTAGTGGATGTGTGTTATGTTGCTTTGTGTTTTGGTGTTATACTTTGTGTGTGTCTCCTGGATTAGGTGATGGGGAGATCCGGTGTGATCAGATGTCTTTGCACCCTTAGTGGATGTGTGTTGCGTTGCTTTGTGTTTTGGTGTTATACTTTGTGTGTCTCCTGGATTAGGTGATGGGGAGATCCGGTGTGATCAGATGTCTTTGCACCCTTAGTGGATGTGTGTTATGTTGCTTTGTGTTTTGGTGTTATACTTTGTGTGTGTCTCCTGGATTAGGTGATGGGGAGATCCGGTGTGATCAGATGTCTTTGCACCCTTAGTGGATGTGTGTTGCGTTGCTTTGTGTTTTGGTTTTATACTTTGTGTGTCTCCTGGATTAGGTGATGGGGAGATCCGGTGTGATCAGATGTCTTTGCACCCTTAGTGGATGTGTGTTATGTTGCTTTGTGTTTTGGTGTTATACTTTGTGTGTCTCCTGGATTAGGTGATGGGGAGATCCGGTGTGATCAGATGTCTTTGCACCCTTAGTGGATGTGTGTTATGTTGCTTTGTGTTTTGGTGTTATACTTTGTGTGTGTCTCCTGGATTAGGAGATGGGGAGATCCGGTATGATCAGATGTCTTTGCACCCTTAGTGGATGTGTGTTATGTTGCTTTGTGTTTTGGTGTTATACTTTGTGTGTGTCTCCTGGATTAGGTGATGGGGAGATCCGCTGTGATCAGATGTCTTTGCACCCTTAGTGGATGTGTGTTATGTTGCTTTGTGTTTTGGTGTTATACTTTGTGTGTGTCTCCTGGATTAGGAGATGGGGAGATCCGGTATGATCAGATGTCTTTGCACCCTTAGTGGATGTGTGTTATGTTGCTTTGTGTTTTGGTGTTATACTTTGTGTGTGTCTCCTGGATTAGGTGATGGGGAGATCCGCTGTGATCAGATGTCTTTGCACCCTTAGTGGATGTGTGTTGCGTTGCTTTGTGTTTTGGTGTTATACTTTGTGTGTGTCTCCTGGATTAGGTGATGGGGAGATCCAGTGTGATCAGATGTCTTTGCACCCTTAGTGGATGTGTGTTGCGTTGCTTTGTGTTTTGGTGTTATACTTTGTGTGTCTCCTGGATTAGGTGATTGGGAGATCCGGTGTGATCAGATGTCTTTGCACTCTTAGTGGATGTGTGTTATGTTGCTTTGTGTTTTGGTGCTATACTTTGTGTGTGTCTCCTGGATTAGGTGATAGGGAGATCCGGTGTGATCAGATGTCTTTGCACCCTTAGTGGATGTGTGTTGCGTTGGTTTGTGTTTTGGTGTTATACTTTGTGTGTGTCTCCTGGATTAGGTGATGGGGAGATCCGCTGTGATCAGATGTCTTTGCACCCTTAGTGGATGTGTGTTATGTTGCTTTGTGTTTTGGTGTTATACTTTGTGTGTGTCTCCTGGATTAGGTGATTGGGAGATCCGGTGTGATCAGATGTCTTTGCACCCTTAGTGGATGTGTGTTATGTTGCTTTGTGTTTTGGTGTTATACTTTGTGTGTGTCTCCTGGATTAGGTGATGGGGAGGTCCGGTGTGATCAGATGTCTCGTCACCCTTAGTGGATGTGTGTTATATTGCTTTGTGTTTTGGTGTTATACTTTGTGTGTGTCTCCTGGATTAGGTGATGGGGAGATCCGCTGTGATCAGATGTCTTTGCACCCTTAGTGGATGTGTTGTGTTGCTTTGTGTTTTGGTGTTATACTTTGTGTGTCTCCTGGATTAGGTGATGGGGAGATCCGGTGTGATCAGATGTCTTTGCACCCTTAGTGGATGTGTGTTATGTTGCTTTGTGTTTTGGTGTTATACTTTGTGTGTGTCTCCTGGATTAGGTGATGGGGAGATCCGGTGTGATCAGATGTCTTTGCACCCTTAGTGGATGTGTGTTGCGTTGCTTTGTGTTTTGGTTTTATACTTTGTGTGTCTCCTGGATTAGGTGATGGGGAGATCCGGTGTGATCAGATGTCTTTGCACCCTTAGTGGATGTGTGTTGCGTTGCTTTGTGTTTTGGTGTTATACTTTGTGTGTCTCCTGGATTAGGTGATGGGGAGATCCGGTGTGATCAGATGTCTTTGCACCCTTAGTGGATGTGTGTTATGTTGCTTTGTGTTTTGGTGTTATACTTTGTGTGTGTCTCCTGGATTAGGAGATGGGGAGATCCGGTATGATCAGATGTCTTTGCACCCTTAGTGGATGTTTGTTATGTTGCTTTGTGTTTTGGTGTTATACTTTGTGTGTGTCTCCTGGATTAGGTGATGGGGAGATCCGCTGTGATCAGATGTCTTTGCACCCTTAGTGGATGTGTGTTGCGTTGCTTTGTGTTTTGGTGTTATACTTTGTGTGTGTCTCCTGGATTAGGTGATGGGGAGATCCAGTGTGATCAGATGTCTTTGCACCCTTAGTGGATGTGTGTTGCGTTGCTTTGTGTTTTGGTGTTATACTTTGTGTGTCTCCTGGATTAGGTGATTGGGAGATCCGGTGTGATCAGATGTCTTTGCACTCTTAGTGGATGTGTGTTATGTTGCTTTGTGTTTTGGTGTTATACTTTGTGTGTGTCTCCTGGATTAGGTGATGGGGAGATCCAGTGTGATCAGATGTCTTTGCACCCTTAGTGGATGTGTGTTGCGTTGGTTTGTGTTTTGGTGTTATACTTTGTGTGTGTCTCCTGGATTAGGTGATGGGGAGATCCGCTGTGATCAGATGTCTTTGCACCCTTAGTGGATGTGTGTTATGTTGCTTTGTGTTTTGGTGTTATACTTTGTGTGTGTCTCCTGGATTAGGTGATGGGGAGGTCCGGTGTGATCAGATGTCTCGTCACCCTTAGTGGATGTGTGTTATATTGCTTTGTGTTTTGGTGTTATACTTTGTGTGTGTCTCCTGGATTAGGTGATGGGGAGATCCGGTGTGATCAGATGTCTTTGCACCCTTAGTGGATGTGTGTTATGTTGCTTTGTGTTTTGGTGTTATACTTTGTGTGTGTCTCCTGGATTAGGTGATGGGGAGATCCGCTGTGATCAGATGTCTTGGCACCCTTAGTGGATGTGTGTTGCGTTGGTTTGTGTTTTGGTGTTATACTTTGTGTGTGTCTCCTGGATTAGGTGATGGGGAGATCCGGTGTCATCAGATGTCTTTGCACCCTTAGTGGATGTGTGTTGCGTTGGTTTGTGTTTTGGTGTTATACTTTGTGTGTGTCTCCTGGATTAGGTGATGGGGAGATCCGGTGTCATCAGATGTCTTTGCACCCTTAGTGGATGTGTGTTGCGTTGCTTTGTGTTTTGGTGTTATACTTTGTGTGTCTCCTGGATTAGGTGATTGGGAGATCCAGTGTGATCAGATGTCTTTGCACCCTTAGTGGATGTGTTGCGATGCTTTGTGTTTTGGTGTTATACTTTGTGTGTGTCTCCTGGATTAGGTGATGGGGAGGTCCGGTGTGATCAGATGTCTTTGCACCCTTAGTGGATGTGTGTTATGTTGCTTTGTGTTTTGGTGTTATACTTTGTGTGTGTCTCCTGGATTAGGTGATGGGGAGATCCAGTGTGATCAGATGTCTTTGCACCCTTAGTGGATGTGTGTTATGTTGCTTTGTGTTTTGGTGTTATACTTTGTGTATGTTTCCTGGATTAGGTGATGGGGAGATCCGCTGTGATCAGATGTCTTGGCACCCTTAGTGGATGTGTGTTATGTTGCTTTGTTTTTTGGTGTTATACTTTGTGTTTTGGTGTTTTCTGGATTAGGTGATGGGGAGATCCAGTGTGATCAGATGTCTTTGCACCCTTAGTGGATGTGTGTTGCGTTGCTTTGTGTTTTGGTGTTATACTTTGTGTGTGTCTCCTGGATTAGGTGATGGGGAGATCCGGTGTGATCAGATGTCTTTGCACCCTTAGTGGATGTGTGTTGCGTTGCTTTGTGTTTTGGTGCTATACTTTGTGTGTGTCTCCTGGATTAGGTGATGGGGAGATCCAGTGTGATCAGATGTCTTTGCACCCTTAGTGGATGTGTATTGGGTTGCTTTGTGTTTTGGTGCTATACTTTGTGTGTGTCTCCTGGATTAGGTGATGGGGAGATCCGGTGTGATCAGATGTCTTTGCACCCTTAGTGGATGTGTGTTGCGTTGCTTTGTGTTTTGGTGCTATACTTTGTGTGTGTCTCCTGGATTAGGTGATGGGGAGATCCGGTGTGATCAGATGTCTTTGCACCCTTAGTGGATGTGTGTTGCGTTGCTTTGTGTTTTGGTGCTATACTTTGTGTGTGTCTCCTGGATTAGGTGATGGGGAGATCCAGTATGATCTGATGTCTTTGCACCCTTAGTGGATGAGAGTTGCGTTGCTTTGTGTTTTCGTGTTACACTTTGTGTTATGTTGCTTTGTGTTTTGCCGTTATACTTTGGGCTCGATTCACAAAGCGGTGCTAACCCAGTTAGAGACTTTAGGCATGATATCCATTGCACCACGCTGGTGAAAAGCCAGTTTAGGTGTGATAAGTTTAGATAAGTTTAGATCACGCGCAAAGTCCCGCACGCAAAGCAGCACCATTAAACTGTATGCGAAGTGCACCAGACTTTGCTAGCGCAAAACTTTTGATCAGCTGTGCACTGCGGTGCTAACCCAGTTGGTGCTATAGTTATCACGCCTAAACTTATCACGCCTAAACTTACCATGCCTAAACTTATCATGCCTAAACTTATCATGCCTAAACTTATCATGCCTAAACTTATCATGCCTAAACTTATCATGCCTAAACTTATCATGCCTAAACTTATCATGCCTAAACTTATCATGCCTAAACTTATCATGCCTAAACTTATCACGCCTAAACTTATCACGCCTAAACTTATCACGCCTAAACTGAGTTTAGGCATGATAAAGGAGTACATTTGAAATCGGCGCCGGTAGACTTGGGCGCAGGATACAGCGGTATATGGCCGATCCTGCTTCTGCACAAGTCCGGGCCGATTTAATTACTATTCCCCCTCCAGGCCGCCATGGATAGTGGGGGAATGAAATAATTCGGCTTCCAGCGATTGCTGGAGGCCGAATTATTATGTTTTTAAGCAACCTCTACGTTACTCACTGAGCGCTGCAATAGGAGTGATTCCTATTGTAGTCTATGGAGGCGCCGGCTGCGCCCAAATCTAGCAGCGCTGAAAAGCACTGCTCCGTGATAAAGGGCTTTTCACCAGCGTGCTGTTAGCACCGCTTTGTGAATCACGCCCTTTGTGTGTGTCTCCTGGATTAGGTGATCCGGAGATCCGGTGTCATCAGATGTCTTTGCACCCTTAGTGGATGTGTGTTATGTTGCTTTGTGTTTTGGTGTTATACTTTGTGTGTTTCCTGGATTAGGTGATGCGGAGGTCCGCTGTGATCAGATGTCGATGCTCCTCAGTTGGATTTCTGACTTCCAGACAAAACACAGGGAAGATGGAGAAGTCATTGCCTTTGATGTTCTGTGTGGGGACTTGAATTTTGACAATTGCTCTTCAGGTATGTTACTCTCTGTGTCTTCTGCTGTGTGACCATAAAATTGTCACCCTCTCTCTGTATCTTTGTAGGATATGGTAAACCTGGATATTTGTGTGGGTGTAATCACACTATGGCTACTGCCATTTATCTCCAAAGAGATTTGATAACTTGCTTTCTACTGGCTGTGTTCAAACTGTAAATACTTGGATCACGCTGCCTCCTGAGTGTGGGCCTTGGAGCCCGCTGCCTCCCGAGTGTGGGCCTTGGAGCCCGCTGCCTCCCGAGTGTGGGCCTTGGAGCCCGCTGCCTCCCGAGTGTGGGCCCTGGAGCCCGCTGCCTCCTGAGTGTGGGCCCTGGAGCCCGCTGCCTCCTGAGTGTGGGCCTTGGAGCCCGCTGCCTCCTGAGTGTGGGCCTTGGAGCCCGCTGCCTCCTGAGTGTGGGCCTTGGAGCCCGCTGCCTCCTGAGTGTGGGCCTTGGAGCCCGCTGCCTCCTGAGTGTGGGCCTTGGAGCCCGCTGCCTCCTGAGTGTGGGCCTTGGAGCCCGCTGCCTCCTGAGTGTGGGCCTTGGAGCCCGCTGCCTCCTGAGTGTGGGCCTTGGAGCCCGCTGCCTCCTGAGTGTGGGCCTTGGAGCCCGCTGCCTCCTGAGTGTGGGCCTTGGAGCCCGCTGCCTCCTGAGTGTGGGCCCTGGAGCCCGCTGCCTCCTGAGTGTGGGCCTTGGAGCCCGCTGCCTCCTGAGTGTGGGCCTTGGAGCCCGCTGCCTCCTGAGTGTGGGCCTTGGAGCCCGCTGCCTCCTGAGTGTGGGCCTTGGAGCCCGCTGCCTCCTGAGTGTGGGCCTTGGAGCCCGCTGCCTCCTGAGTGTGGGCCTTGGAGCCCGCTGCCTCCTGAGTGTGGGCCTTGGAGCCCGCTGCCTCCTGAGTGTGGGCCTTGGAGCCCGCTGCCTCCTGAGTGTGGGCCTTGGAGCCCGCTGCCTCCTGAGTGTGGGCCTTGGAGCCCGCTGCCTCCTGAGTGTGGGCCTTGGAGCCCGCTGCCTCCTGAGTGTGGGCCTTGGAGCCCGCTGCCCCATGAGTGTGGGCCTTGGAGCCCGCTGCCTCCTGAGTGTGGGCCTTGGAGCCCGCTGCCTCCTGAGTGTGGGCCTTGGAGCCCGCTGCCTCCTGAGTGTGGGCCTTGGAGCCCGCTGCCTCCTGAGTGTGGGCCTTGGAGCCCGCTGCCTCCTGAGTGTGGGCCTTGGAGCCCGCTGCCTCCTGAGTGTGGGCCTTGGAGCCCGCTGCCTCCTGAGTGTGGGCCTTGGAGCCCGCTGCCTCCTGAGTGTGGGCCTTGGAGCCCGCTGCCTCCTGAGTGTGGGCCTTGGAGCCCGCTGCCTCCTGAGTGTGGGCCTTGGAGCCCGCTGCCTCCTGAGTGTGGGCCTTGGAGCCCGCTGCCTCCTGAGTGTGGGCCTTGGAGCCCGCTGCCTCCTGAGTGTGGGCCTTGGAGCCCGCTGCCTCCTGAGTGTGGGCCTTGGAGCCCGCTGTCTCCTGAGTGTGGGCCTTGGAGCCCGCTGTCTCCTGAGTGTGGGCCTTGGAGCCCGCTGCCTCCTGAGTGTGGGCCTTGGAGCCCGCTGCCTCCTGAGTGTGGGCCTTGGAGCCCGCTGCCTCCTGAGTGTGGGCCTTGGAGCCCGCTGCCTCCTGAGTGTGGGCCTTGGAGCCCGCTGCCTCCTGAGTGTGGGCCTTGGAGCCCGCTGCCTCCTGAGTGTGGGCCTTGGAGCCCGCTGCCTCCTGAGTGTGGGCCTTGGAGAATTTTTTATTTTCTTGACCAGATAGCCATGCTGTTTAGATCCTTGTTGAAATTCGCTAACCTACTTAGTTTTTATAATTCTACCTAATTTTTTGTCATCTACCGTGTATTCTGTTTACTAGCTCATTAATAAATATAATGAAAAGGATTGGACTTACTACTGACCCTTGCGGTTCCCCATTGCTAAGTTTCCCATTTTGAGTATGTTCCATTTACCGCCACTCTTTGCCTTCTATCTCATCTATCCCTTATCCAGTTCTCTATCCACATACACACATTTTCTTCTAGTCCATGTATCCTCAGCTTTTGTACCAGGCTATTGTGGGGAACAGTTTCAAATGCCTCTCCAAAGACCAAGTACACAACATCTACAGCTTTCCCAAGCTCTAATTGTTCATTCACCACTTCATAAAAGCTGAGCATGTTGGTGAGACAGGACTTTCTTATTTTGATTTATTTATTTATATAGCTCCAACAATTTTACTTAGTACAGAACAAATATTGGGGAACATAGATACATGAGAAGTTCAATCTCATCCTCTCTTGTACAATCAAGATATGCAGGAATCCAAGTACATATACCAACATAGTTGATGTGTGGTTTGAGATGTTACCAATATTAGTACATGCTTCTATGATAAATTACAGCAAAATAAGAAACACTAGGAGGAGGCCTGTGCAAGCTTACAATCTAGAAGGTAATAGGGTGAAGATGCAGGAGTTAGCAGATGAGGCAATGAGCCTCCACTGAGACCTACAGAAAATTATAGGCTTGTCTGAAAAGGTGTGTTTTTAAGAGTATGTTTGAAGGTTTCCAGGCTCAGAGCATGATGAACAGGCTGCGGAGAGCGTTCCAAACAGGAGTTTGAGAAGTCCTGGATGCAGAAGTGGGAGGGGGTGACCAAACTAGAGGACAAGAGGGTCTCCTGGGAGGAGCAAAGGTTCCAGCAGAGAGGTATCTTTAGATTGAGGAACTATATGGAGGTGACAACATGTGTAGGGCTTTGTATGATTAGCGTAAGGCGTTTGAACTGGATCTTCTGGGTAATTGGCAGCCAATAGAGAGATTGGCAGAGAAGGGCTGCATCAGATGAGTGAGAGGAGAGGTGGATGAGATGGGCAGCAGAGTTCAGTAGGGGATGGAGAAGTGCCAGTCTGGTTTTGGTAGTCCGCATTGTAGAGTTACAGCAGTCAAGACGGGACATGATTAGGGCATGTATGAGCATTTTCATAGCCTCCTGCTAAAGGAAAGGACAGGTCCTGGAAGTAGTCAATATTTACATACACTTGTAGCATACACCATAGTCCAGGGCGTGCTTGGTGCTGTGAAAATGACAGATTTCCTTCAATAGCTGAGTGTCTGACATCAACGTATTTCTGTAGCAACCAGTTCCTGTCCTCAGGACACCAATCCTCTGTTCCATGTGGTCCTATATAATCATATTAGCCACATGATCTCTAATGCAGATCTTCAAAAATCACAGTCTTTACTATGAAGTACTGTTTGATGACTTTATTAAATTGCAGAGTATTCCACCTAATGATCTATAACTAAACGGGGGATTCTGCTTAAAGGGGGGATCTTCTCTGAACACCATACTCAAAATCAGTCGCCTAATCCTGTAAAACTCTTCATCTCAGTATTGAGTCCGGCAGCTGCCAATGAGCCCATGCTGTAAACACTCAGATTCACATCTCAACGTTTTGGCCAAATAATATCCTCCCTTCCAGCTTCCAGCTAGGCTACACTGTCTCTATTTCCATAAATGCTGTACCTCTCACACTGGAGACATGCTATAACTCTAATGATGGGATATAGGGGGCGGGTTTCAACTCCTCCTCTGAACTTATTAGAGTTCTGCAATTCTTGTCTAATGCTGGGCATACACGGTTTGTTTTATATTATCAATTGAGCCGCTGATGATTGATGATAATATTCAACCTGTCCAATCACCACGGCAGTTCGATACCGCGCTCGATCCCCGCGGGCGGACAATGGAAGAAACGAAGCGCAGATAAGGAAGTGCCTGTGGGGACGAGCGGGAATCGATCCGCATGGACGAGCGGTGACTGACTCGATACCGGCGCATAAGCGCTCAGTGTATTCCCACCATTAAAGGACAACTGAAGTGAGAGGTTTATGGAGGCTGCCATATTTATTTCCCTTTGAGCAATACCAGTTGCCTGGCTGTCCTGCTAATCCTCTGCCTCTAATACTTTTATCCACATAGCATGAATACTAGGGTTATTTATGCTCCTAGCCCAACAGCATTCAGTGTAGTTTTTGTCTGATAGGAACCGTGGTGTTCTGACAGTATGTCCTGTCATCTCTCAGTGTCAGTCCCAGTCAGTCTGTCCTGTCATCTCTCAGTGTCAGTCCCAGTCAGTCTGTCCTGTCTTCTCTCTGTGTCATTTCCAGTCAGCCTGTCCTGTCATATCTGTGTCAGTCCCAGTCAGTCTGTCCTGTCATCTCTCAGTTCCAGTCAGTCTGTCCTGTCATCTCTGTGTCAGTCCCAGTCAGCCTGTCCTGTCCTCTCTGTGTCAGTCCCAGTCAGTCTGTCCTGTCATCTCTTAGTGTCAGTCCCAGTCAGCCTGTCCTGTCATATTTGTGTCAGTCCCAGTCATTCTGTCCTGTGATCTCTGTGTCAGTCCCAGTCAGTCTGTCCTGTCATCTCTCAGTTCCAGTCAGTCTGTCCTGTCATCTCTCAGTGTCAGTTCCAGTCAGTCTGTCCTGTCATCTCTCAGTGTCAGTTCCAGTCAGTCTGTCCAGCTATCTCTCAGTGTCAGTCCCAGTCAGTGTGTCCTGCCATCTCTGTTTCAGTCCCAGTCAGTGTGTCCTGTCATCTCTCAGTCCCAGTCAGTCTGTCCTGTCATCTCTGTGTCAGTCCCAGTCAGTCTGTCCTGTCCTCTCTCTGTGTCAGTCCCAGTCATTCAGTCCTGTCATCTCTGTGTCAGTCCCAGTCTGTCCTGTCATCTGTGTCAGTCCCAGTCAGTCTTTCCTGTCATCTCAGTGTCAGTCACAGTCAGTCTGCCCTGTCATCTCTCTGTGTCAGTCCCAGTCAGTCTGCCCTGTCATCTCTCAATGTCAGTCCCAGTCAGTGTGTCCTGTCATCTCTCAGTGTCAGTTCCAGTCAGTCTGTCCTGTCATCTCTCTGTGTCAGTCCCAGTCAGTCTGTCCTGTCATCTCTCTGTGTCAGTCCCAGTCAGTCTGTCCTTTCATCTCTGTGTCAGTCCCAGTCAGTCTGTCCTGTCATCTCTGTGTCAGTCAGTCTGTCCTGTCTTCTCTCTGTGTCAGTCCCAGTCAGTCTGTCCTGTCATCTCTAAATGTCAGTCCCAGTCAGTCTGTCCTGTCATCTCTCTGTTTCAGTCCCAGTCAGTCTGTCCTGCCATCTCTGTGTCAGTCCCAGTCTGTCTGTCCTGTCATCTCTGTGTCAGTCCCAGTCAGTGTGTCCTGTCATCTCTGTTTCAGTTCCAGTCAGTGTGTCCTGCCATCTCTCAGTCCCAGTCCCAGTTAGTCTGTCCTGTCATCTCTCAGTGTCAGTCCCGGTCAGTCTGTCCTGTCCTCTCTGTGTCAGTCCCAGTCAGTGTGTCCTGTCATCTCTGTTTCAGTCCCAGTCAGTGTGTCCTGTCATCTCTCAGTCCCACTCCCAGTCAGTCTTTCCTCTCATCTCTCTGTGTCAGTCCCAGTCAGTCCTGTCATCTCTGTGTCAGTCCCAGTCTGTCCTGTCATCTGTGTCAGTCCCAGTCAGTCTGCCCTGTCATCTCTCTTTGTCAGTCCCAGTCAGTGTGTCCTGTCATCTCTGTGTCAGTCCCGGTCAGTCTGTCCTGTCATCTCTTAGTGTCAGTCCCAGTGATTCTGTCCTGTCATCTCTGTGTCAGTCCCAGTCAGTCTGTCCTGTCATCTCTCTGTGTCAGTCCCAGTCAGTCTGTCCTTTCATCTCTTAGTGTCAGTCTGTCCTGTCATCTCTGTGTCAGTCCCAGTCAGTTTGTCCTGTCATCTCTGTGTCAGTCCCAGTCAGTCTGTCCTTTCACCTCTCTGTGTCAGTCCCGGTCAGTCTGTCCTGTCATCTCTCAGTGTCAGTCCCGGTCAGTCTCTCCTGTCTTCTCTCTGTGTCATTTCCAGTCAGTCTGTCCTGTCATCTCTGTGTCAGTTCCAGTCAGTCTGTCCTGTCATCTCTCAGTGTCAGTCCCAGTCAGCCTGTCCTGTCCTCTCTGTGTCAGTCCCAGTCAGTCTGCCCTGTCATCTCTCAGTGTCAGTCCCAGTCAGTGTGTCCTGTCATCTCTGTGTCAGTCCCGGTCAGTCTGTCCTGTCATCTCTTAGTGTCAGTCCCAGTCAGCCTGTCCTGTCATCTCCGTGTCAGTCCCAGTCATTCTGTCCTGTCATCTCTGTGTCAGTCCCAGTCAGTCTGTCCTGTCATCTCTCAGTTCCACTCAGTCTGTCCTGTCATCTCTGTGTCAGTTCCAGTCAGTCTGTCCTGTCATCTCTCAGTGTCTGTTCCAGTCAGTCTGTCCTGCTATCTCTCAGTGTAAGTCCCAGTCAGTGTGTCCTGTCATCTCTGTTTCAGTCCCAGTCAGTCTGTCCTGTCATCTCTGTGTCAGTCCCGGTCAGTCTGTCCTGTCATCTCTGTGTCAGTCCCGGTCAGTCTGTCCTGTCCTCTCTCAGTGTCAGTCCCGGTCAGTCTGTCCTGTCTTCTCTCAGTGTCAGTCCCAGTCAGGGTGTCCTGTCTTCTCTCAGTGTCAGTCCCAGTCAGGGTGTCCTGTCATTGCTCAGTGTCAGTCCCAGTCAGCCTGTCCTGTCATCTCTGTGTCAGTCCCAGTCAGTCTGTCCTGTCATCTCTGTGTCAGTCCCAGTCAGTCTGTCCTGTCATCTCTGTGTCAGTCCCAGTCAGTCTGTCCTGTCATCTCTCAATGTCAGTCCCAGTCAGTCTGTCCTGTCATCTCTGTGTGTCAGTCCCAGTCAGCCTGTCCTGTCATCTCTGTGTCAGTCCCAGTCATTCTGTCCTGTCATCTCTGTGTCAGTCCTAGTCAGTCTGTCCTGTCATCTCTCAGTCCCAGTCAGTCTGTCCTGTCATCTCTCAGTTCCAGTCAGTCTGTCCTGTCATCTCTGTTTCAGTCCCAGTCAGTCTGTCCTGTCATCTCTCAGTGTCAGTCCCGGTCATTGTGTCCTGTCATATCTCTGTCAGTCCCAGTCAGTGTGTCCTGTCATCTCTCAGTGTCAGTCCCAGTCAGTGTGTCCTGTCATCTCTGTGTCAGTCCCAGTCAGTGTGTCCTGTCGTCTCTCAGTGTCATTCCTAGTTAGTCAGTTCTGTCATCTTTTAGTGTCAGTCCCAGTCAGTTTGTCCTGTCATCTCTGTGTCAGTCTGTCCTGTCATCTGTGTCAGTCTGTCCTGTCATCTGTGTCAGTCTGTCCTGTCATCTCTCAGTGTCAGTCCCAGTCAGTCTGTCCTGTCATCTCTGTGTCAGTCTGTCCTGTCCTCTCTGTGTCAGTCCCGGTCAGTCTGCCCTGTCATCTCTCAGTGTCAGCCCCGGTTAGTCTGTCCTGTCCTCTCTCAATGTCAGTCCCAGTCAGTCTGTCCTGTCATCCCTATGTGCAAGTCCCAGTCAGTCTGTCCTTTCATCTCTCAGTGTCAGTCCCAGTCAGTGTGTCCTGTCATCTCTCAGTGTCAGTCCCAGTCAGTCTGTCCTGTCATCTCTCAGTGGCAGTCCCGGTCAGTCTGTCCTGTCTTCTCTGTGTCAGTCCCAGTCAATGTGTCCTGTCATCTCTGTGTCAGTCCCAGTCAGCCTGTCCTGTCATCTCTCAGTGTCAGTCCCAGTCAGCCTGTCCTGTCATCTCTCAGTGTCAGTCCCAGTCAGTGTGTCCTGTCATCTCTGTGTCAGTCTGTCCTGTCATCTGTCTGTGTCAGTGTCAGTGCCAGTGAGTCTGTCCTGTCCTCTCTCAATGTCAGTCCCAGTCAGTCTGTCCTGTCATCCCTATGTGCAAGTCCCAGTCAGTCTATCCTTTCATCTCTCAGTGTCAGTCCCAGTCAGTGTGTCCTGTCATCTCTCAGTGTCAGTCCCAGTCAGTCTGTCCTTTCATCTCTCTGTGTCAGTCCCAGTCAGTCAGTCCTTTCATCTCTCAGTGTCAGTCCCAGTCAGTCTGTCCTGTCATCTCTCAGTGGCAGTCCCGGTCAGTCTGTCCTGTCTTCTCTCAGTGTCAGTCCCAGTCAATGTGTCCTGTCATCTCTGTGTCAGTCCCAGTCAGCCTGTCCTGTCATCTCTCAGTGTCAGTCCCAGTCAGCCTGTCCTGTCATCTCTCAGTGTCAGTCCCAGTCAGTGTGTCCTGTCATCTCTGTGTCAGTCTGTCCTGTCATCTGTCTGTGTCAGTGTCAGTGCCAGTGAGTCTGTCCTGTCATCTCTGTGTCAGTCCCAGTCAGTGTGTCCTGTCATCTTTCAGTCCCAGTCAGTCTGTCCTGTTATCTCTCAGTGTCAGTCCGTCAGTCTGTCCTGTCTTCTCTCAGTGTCAGTCCCAGTCAGTGTGTCCTGTCATCTCTGTGTCAGTCCCAGTCAGCCTGTCCTGTCATCTCTGTGTCAGTCCCAGTCAGCCTGTCCTGTCATTCCCAGTCAGTCTGTCCTGTCATCGCTCTGTGTCAGTCCCTGTCAGTGTGTCCTGTCCTCTATCAGTGTCAATCCCAGTCAGTCTATCCTGTCATCTCTCAGTGTCAGTCCCAGTCAGTGTGTCCTGTGATCTCTTTGTCAGTCCCAGTCAGTCTGTCCTGTCATCTCTCCATGTCAGTCCCAGTCAGTCTGTCCTGTCATAGCTCAGTGTCAGTCCCAGTCAGTGTGTCCTGTCCTCTCTCAATGTTAATCCCAGTCAGTCAGTCTTGTCATCTCTATGTCAGTCCCAGTCAGTGTGCCCTGTCATGTCTGTGTCAGTCCCAGTCAGTCTGTCCTGTCTGTGTCAGTCTTTCCTGTCATCTCTGTGTCAGTCCCAGTCAGTCTTTCCTGTCATCTCTGTGTCAGTCCCAGTCGATCTGTCCTGTCATCTCTCTGTGTCGTCAGTCCCAGTTAGTGTGTCCTGTCATTTTTCAGTGTCAGTCCCAATTAGTGTGTCCTGTCATCTCTCTGTGTCGTCAGTCGCAGTCAGTGTGTCATGTCTTCTCTCTGTGTCAGTCCCAGTCAGTCTGTCCTGTCCTCTGTGTCATTCCCAGTCAGTCTGGCCTGTCATCTCTCAGTTTCAGTCCCAGTCAGCCTGTCCTGTCATCTCAGTGTCAGTCCCAGTCAGCCTGTCCTGTCATCTCTCAGTGTCAGTCCCAGTCAGTCTGTCCTGTCATCTCTGTGTCAGTCCCAGTCAGTGTGTCCTGTCGTCTCTGTGTCAGTCCCAGTCAGTCTGTCCTGTCATCTCTGTGTCAGTCTGTCCTGCCATCTGTGTCAGTCTGTCCTGTCATCTCTCAGTGTCAGTCCCAGTCAGTCTGTCCTGTCATCTCTCAGTGTCAGTCCCAGTCATTCTGTCCTGTCATCTCTGTGTCAGTCCCAGTCAGTCTGTCCTGTCATCTCTGGGTCAGTCCCAGTCAGTCTGTCCTGTCATCTCTGGGTCAGTCCCAGTCAGTCTGTCCTGTCATCTCTGTGTCAGTCCCAGTCAGTCTGTCCTGTCATCTCTGTGTCAGTCTGTCCTGTCATCTCTGTGTCAGTCTCAGTCAGTCTGTCCTGTCATCTCTTTGTCAGTCCCAGTTAGTCTGTCCTGTCATCTCAGTGTCAGTCTGTCCTGTCATCTCTGTGTCAGTCCCAGTTAGTATGTCCTGTCATCTCTCAGTGTCAGTCCCAGTAAGTCTGTCCTGTCATCTCAGTGTCAGTCCCAGTCAGTCTGTCCTGTCATCTCTGTGTCAGTCCCAGTTAGTCTGTCCTGTCCTCTCTCTGTCAGTCCCAGTCAGTCTGTCCTGTCATCTCTGTGTGAGTCCCAGTCAGTCTCTCCTGGCAGATGTCCCAGCTGCTTAGCCAGTCCTTCCTGCCACCATTCCCACACCAAGCACTGGTACCTCAATCTGCAGGGGCCTGACACTACCAGATTTATTTTGCAGGGTTAAACTTCACATTCAGTGAGGAACATAAACATTTGAACACCCTGGGTTCTCCCACATATAAATCATGGAGGGTCTGACAGTCACATTGTATGATTTTTAAAGAATGTATTTGCAGTGCACTGCTGCGCAAAAGTATTTGAACACCTAAGAAAATCAGTGTTAATATTTGGTACAAAAGCCTTTGTTTGCAATTAGAGGTCAAATATTTCCTGTAGTTCTTGACCAGGTTTGCACACACTGCAACAGAGAATTTTGCCCACTCCTCCACCCAGATCTCCTCTAGATCTGTTAGGTTCCAGGGCAGTCATTGAGCAACGTTGTTTCAGCTCCCTCCAAAGATTTTCTTTTGGATTTAGGTCTGACACTGGATAGGCCACTCCAGAACCTTAATATGCTTCAGATGCGCAAGCCATACATTTACAGGTGTGCAGTGGTACATATAACATTAACATTTCCAGGAGATCAGTTAAAGCAGGCCTGTGGGGCCTACATAAGGTTTAAAGTCAGTTTCAGTTTGCGGCCAAGGTGGTAGCGGCTGGGAGGTATGCTGACCTAATGAAAGTCCTCCACTAGTTTAGCTGCAAAACTGCTTGTGGGAAGAAGGATTTTCTGCGCCTGGTAGTTTTGGATGGGATAATTCTGTAGCGGCGATCTGACTGGAGGAGCTCGAAGTATTGACTGCCAGGGTGGGAGGGGTCGCAAGAGATCCTGGTGGCCCTTGACTTCATCCTAGCAGAGTGGAGGAGATCTAGAGGTGGCAGCGGAGATCCAATGATCTTCTCCACATCATTTATGACTCTCTGCAGTTTATACCTGTCGCTGGCCGTCGCACCAGCATTCCAGACAATGACTGAGGAGCAGAGGATTGATTCAATGGTTGCGGTGTAGAAGCTGGTCAGCAGCTCCCGCGGCATGCCAAATTTTTCAACTTTGCGCAGGAAAAACAGCCTCTGCTGCAATTTCTTCTGAATTTTGGTGGTGTTCTGCCCCCATTTCAGGTCGTTTGTGTGGGTCGTGCCAAGGATCCAAACAGATGGTCCTCTAGAGACCTCGGTTTCGCCTTCCTCTCCTTAATATAGTGCAATTGCCCCATCCCTTTTGCAGAAAAGCACTCCCAAAGCATGATGTTACTTCCCTCCTGCTTCACTGTAGGGATTGTGTTCTTGGGATGCAACTCATCTTTCTTTTTCCTTCAAACATGGCGAAAGTTTAGACCAAAAAGTTCTACTTTGGTCTCATCTGAACACATGACTTTTGCTGTTTGACAATTGCCCTGTAGGCCTTTGCAGCCTTTGGTGGTCCACAATTTGTCTCTGCGGCCTTTTGACAGCTCTTTGGTCTTGCCAATGGTAGTAGTTGGAGTCTGACGGACTGTATGGTGGACAGGTGTCGTTAAAGGGACTCCGAGCACACCAAAAAAATGAAAGTTGAACTCACCTGGGGCTTTCTCCAACGCAGTGCTGGTCAGGAGGTCCCACAACGGCGTCCTGGCTCCTCTCCAAGTCCCCGTCCTGGAATGGCTGACCGGCCGCAGCCCGGGCGACACTCAGCCAAGTGTCGGGCTGCTCCTTCCGCGTATGACGCGGCTGACGTCACGCCGGCCGCCTCGCGTCATCACGGCGGCCGGCGTGGCAGTACGGCGCATGCGTGCTTTAAACGCGCATGCGCAGTACTGCCACGCCGGCCGCCGTGATGACGCGAGGCGGCCGGCGTGTGACGTCATACGCGGAAGGAGCAGCCCGACACTCAGCCGAGTGTCGCCCGGGCTGCGGCCGGTCAGCCATTCCAGGACGGGGACTTGGAGAGGAGCCAGGACGCCGTCGTGGGACCTCCCGACCAGCACTGGGCTGGAGAAAGCCCCAGGTGAGTTCAACTTTCATTTTTTTGGTGTGCTCGGAGTCCCTTTAAAGAGCTCAGAGAGGTGCTACAAGTTTAGATTAATGAGTGGAGGCAGAGTGACAGATCTTTGAGAGCCAGAATTCTTGCTGATTGCAGTTTGTTCAAATACTTCTGTGCAGTAGTGCCATACAAATACATTCTTTAAAAATAATTCAATGGTATTTCTTGATTTATTTATTTTTTTATGCTGTCTCTAACTGTGGGAATGCACTTACAATGTGAATTTCAGACCCCTTCGTGATCTCTAAGTGGGAGAACTTACACAATCACAGGGTGTTTATTACTTATGTTCCGCACTGTATTAGTTACAAGTACTTTCCTAGAGATGAAACTGAGGGGGAGAGGTGGCTGCCTCCTAATTGTGGCAATATTATCTGGCCTCTAGATTCACTCATCCCAATGCTTGTCCTCAGATTGTGTTACCACATGGGCACATTTACAGGCAGCCTTGGTATAACCATTTCCTATGGCTAGCCTACTTTGCACTAGAAACCCTACTTTATAAGAAGATCTGCTCTAAGCCCTGTCTGAACATTACTTATGAAGTGTGATCTGTGACATCTTGTGTTTCAGATGACTGCTTGGAACAGAAGCACAAGCTGTTCTCTGTGTACAGAGATCCCTGCAGAGACTGTGCTGGCCGGGACAGGCTGGGAACTATGGGTAAGTAACATGTGACTGGAACGCACACTGCAGAGGTTCTGAGCTCAGAGATGCTTTAAAGCCTTGGACTGTCTGTGGAAAAGGGATCCACATGGATCTTCCACTATGAAGATGAACGTCAGAAACCATGAAAGACCATAAATAATAAAAATATCAGTTTCATTCAGTGGTGGGCTGAAATTTCACATTGAAATTCACAATTACGTATCGTAATCGTAATTCAAAATGTCAGAGAAAATGGTAATTAATTTCGTATGTAATAGTAGTATTTCAAAAGTTCATGTAATTTTTGCAAAATTTCGCATAATTTTGTGCCGATTTTAGAGGTTAATAGCAAAGCTCCCATACATGCTATTGCTACCAAAAATGCTACATATGTTAAGCAGAATAGTGGGTATAAGTCACAAAAATAATTTTTCAAAAAGACCTTGTAGTTTTTGACACAATCGGTTTTAAAAATGCAAAGGAAATGTTTTTTTTTTTTAAAGATTTTTATTTTTGAAAATTTTTTAAACATTAACATAAAAACATATAGCGCCTCACATCGCGCCCGATATACATATGTTTAGCAAAATTCGGGTGACCAACCAGTGTCACCATGTAAAGATAGTAGAGCACAATGAGGGTATCAAAAAACTTGATTACAACAGGAATTTTAGTGTTAAAAGAAAAGAACCAAAGACAATAGTAAAGCTTCCCTATATCACATGTCTGCCCCCATGGGTATAATTTAGAGATCCGGGGGTAATTTCACTCAAATCGAAGACTTCTGGTGCACCTGAGGCCCAAAGGGAACATACACTCAGGATACACCTTTACTCGCTAAGTCACCCAGATTCCTGCTACCTGGATGCATAGATTTCCTTGTTGGAGCTATTTAGAGCAGGAGACAAAACTAAACAATACAAAAGAAAGGACAAAAACATTAAGAAGTAAGAAACGAAGAGGACAAAGGGAAAAATAGAAGAGAGCGAGAGAGATGGCCGGCTCCACACGTACGAGTTACCACGGGGTCATGTGTAAAATGTTTTGGTCACAAAGGCCCCTATTAAGGCTCAGATGAAACATGACACTCAAATTACGTCAGGGTATTGGGGTGGGAAGTAAGTTAGCTCTCCATTCTGCGTTTATATTCATCAGATTCAGTGAATTCGAACCATGGTCTCCATGTCTTTAAAAACTGTTCATTTTTTAACTAGATTCCATACGTTCAATCGCTTTGATCTCGAGTAACCATTCAGTTATCGAGGGGGCCTGGGATGACTTCCAGTGTCTTGCAATAATTATGCGGGCCGCATTGATCAAGTGTTTGGAAAGTGATTTTTTTTATATTTCCTGAGCCTTCTTGGAGTATTATGCATTAAATAATAGGCAGGATCTTCAGAAGCCTCAACTCCTGTCACCTGTGTGATAATGGTCTTTACAGAGTCCCAAAATGGGCCAATGGCTGGGCAGCTCCAAAATATATGTACCAGGGTGCCCGTATGTGCACTACATCTCCAACAGAGGGAGCTAGAGTCTGGGTAAATGTGATGTAGCCTTTCTGGCGTATGATACCATTGCGTTAGAATTTTGTAACCTGATTCCTGAATACGGGCTGAGGTAGAACACTTAGGGGCTAAGATGAGGATCTAACGCCATTGAGCTTCCGTAAAAGTTTGATTTAGAGAAGCCTCCCACTTAGTTATTAATGAAGTAGTTATTGTGGGGTTTGTGATAAGCTTAGCATATATTTATGAGATCCCTTTAGTAACTGTGATGATCCGCTCAGCTGCCTGCGTATGCAGGCAGCCTTTTGATCATTGTTCTGGGCTGCATTCTGCAGGTCTCTGGAAAAGAGACCTTTTGTCAGTTTTGCAGCTTGCTGCTGCTGAGGAATTTGCATACGTTTGTCATGCAAATTGCCTAGCCACATCCTTTGTAGGCTTGCTCTATAAATACCATGTGATATCACAGTCCTTCACTGGTCATAAGGGTTTGTCCTGTGAAACACTCCTAGAGTGTCAGCCATGCTTATTGTTTAAGATTAGCTTAGAGTAATTCCTGGGACTGCACTAGGCATCCTTGCTAGAGAAGTCAGGATTGTATTATCTGTTTGCCTTGTTCTGCCTGGGAGTGTAGGCCAGAGCAGCGGTTGCTACTGGGAACTCCTTCTGTCTAGCGATTGTCCTGTCGCCAGTGGCGGTCGGCAGGAAATCGTTCTGTCTGTCTGGATCGCACTCGCCCTAGCGTTAGAGGCAGTGGATCTACATTCTCTGTATCTTGGAGCTAACCTTAGCTGCGGTCGCTACTGGTTACTCCTTCTGTCTTGTGCTTGGATCACACTGCTCTGACGGAAGAGCAGTGGATCTTTCTCGTGCTTGGTTCGCACTGGCTCTGACAGTAAGAGCAGTGGTTCCTGTTTGCGGATCGCACTCTCTCTTGCGGAAGAGAAGTGGATCCTGTCTCACCTATTTCCCGTTGTCCGTCTGTCTGTCTGTCTCCGCTTGCTGGTGCCTGCGGTAAGGCAACCGTGTAGCAAGCGTGTCTGTCATCTGGTGTCTGTCTTGTGTTGGTTAGTTAGGGTGGCACGCTTATCCCTGGGTGCTTAATGCGCGGGGATCGTGCTGAAACGCGTTCGCTGTTGCGAATGAGTGCGGTGGACGCGTTTAGCTAGCGTTTGTTATTTTCCTTGCTGTATTGCTTCTGTTATTCACTAGACTAGTCCCCAGGTGTTGAGACCAAGGACCTCACACCTAAGGATAGGATTGTGTATTGCTGTGTCTCTATTGGCAATCGCTGCTCTTGCGGTTGCGTTCTCTCTCCGTTTCCTTTGTGGTGTGTTCGCCGTCACTGGGTGGTGACTAGATTGGAGGACACACATACAATCTTCATCTGTTCTCATTCAGTCTTGTGTCGCTGTTTGCAATCGCTATTCCTTGCGATTGCTTTCCTGCTTTCCTTTCGCTGTTGTGCGTTCACCGTCGCTGGGTGGCGACTAGATTGGTGGACTCACATACAGGCTGTCTCTGTATTCTCTCCCTCTCGGGAGCCTATCCTGCTCACTGTTAGCAATCGCCACTCTTGCGATTGCGTTCTCACCTTGGTCTTTGCTGTCGTATGTCAACCGTCGCCAGGTTGCGACTAGATTGGGGGACATACGCACATTCTGGCTTTATGCTATCTCTCTCTCAAGAGAGAGAGACTATCTTGCTCTGTACTGCCCCATTACGTACAATTCCTATCTGGCATCTGTGGCGGTGTAGAGGATCGGTTCCTCTGCACTCCACAGCGTCATCTGCTGGTTGGAATTCCTCTCTATATCAGTACATCTATATCTGGGTACTCTGCTTCCACGATTTGTGGAGATCCTCCGCTGGTCAGCGAGCACGGCGTGCGCTGACGGTGGAGATCTACCGGAAATCGTTACAGTAACATAGCCTTCCCCGTCACAGTGCAACTCAAATGGCGTAAGATTTCGAGTTAGGCTTTGTCTATCTCCCAAACTAAGTAGATAATGCTGGAATTGCAGCAGAGACCAAGGGTCCAAGGGGGATAATTGTAGTTTGGTCTCCAGAGCTTCAATGCCCAGCCAAGAATTCCCATCGAGTAAATGATATGCCCGCAATAGTCGAGTGCCTCTCCATTGTTGGTATGCTGAGCGATTCGTGCCAGGCCGAAACCCAGGGTTATCTAGGAGCGGTATCATTGGTAATGGTCAAGGTGAGATCTGAGTGCTCCTATTAATTTTAAGGAACAATTTTATAGTGTCCGCAACCAGAGGGTAAGTCAGACCGGGTGCAGCAGAGCTTTTCCCCATCCATGGGAGGCTAGACACAAAAGGGCGAGCCAAGTCCCTCTCCATCCCGACCCATTGTTTCATTTGGCCATGACAATGCCAGTCCACTATTCGGATCAGTAAAGCTGCTGTATGGTATAGTTGTAAATTTGGCACCGCCATACCACCCTGTTCTTTAGGGGAGAGTTGTTAAGGCGTATTTTATTCTAGGAGGCTTGCCCCTCCAAATAAATTTCCTAAAGCATTTTCGAATTTCTTGAACGAAGACTGGGACAGAACTAGGCAATGCTTGAAAAACATATAGGAAGCGGGAAAGCATGTTCATTTTAATTATATTGACTCGTCTGAACCATGAGAATTTCACCACGTCCCATTTCTGGAGATCAGAGCGAATTGTGGCAAGCAGTGGGGCGTAGTTAAGTTTAAAAATCTCGAGTAAGCAGCTCTAAATTTTAGTTCCCAAGTAGGAAATTGCTTTGGGAGCCCATTTAAATGCAAAATTAGCTTGTAAATTTAGCTTTACACCTGGGTTCAAACCTACATCCAGAGCCTCGCATTTGTCATAATTGATTTTTAGGTTAGCTAGGTGGCCGTACTCTAAGAATTCTTTTAGAAGATTAGGGACAGAGATATGGGGGCTTGTGATATAAAAAAGCATGTGGTCCGCATAAGCAGCTATCTTATGTTCCGACGAGGGAAACTTAATTACCTTGATATCCGGATTGGCTCTGATTTTACGAAGTAATGGTTCTAAGGATAGAGCGAATATGAATGGCCTTGTCCCATTTGAGATATCAAAAGGCTCCGAGAGTTCTCCATTAGCCTTTATTCTAGCCAAAGAGAGAGAGTAAAGCGCCATGATACGAGTAAGCATATTATGGGATAGTCCCACATGACTTAATGTATTTTTGATGAATTCCCAGCGGACACGATCGAAGGCCTTCTCCGCGTCAGTGGACAGTAGCATCATTGGAAGGGCCTCCGATCGTGCCCGGTGAATCACCGCCAAGGTCCTAATTGTATTGTCTCAGGGCTCTCTCGAGGGGATAAAGCCCACCTGATCAAAGTTAACCAGTTGAGACATCAAAGGGGACAATCTGTTGGCTAAAATTTTTGCGAATAATTTTAAATCTACATTGAGTAGGGATATAGGGTGGTAGCTAGGGCAGAGGTTAGGGTCTTTCCCCTGCTTATGAAGCACTGTTATGTGAGGCATGAGCATGTCTTTCAGGAATGAGGTGGGTGACTCTGGATCCACTAAAGAGTTAAAAGCCTTTAACAAAGATGGGTGGAGGATTCCCAAGAATTTCTTATAGTATTCTAGGCAAAAGCCGTCCGGGCCTGGTGCTTTTCCCGAGGGAGACTGAGTGATAGCCAGTCTTAGCTCGTCCAAAGAGAGCGGCTCTTTAAGATATTTTATTTCAGGTTCAGACAACTTGGGCATGCCCGACTCCATTATATATTTCCTAATTTTATGAGAAAGCGTTGACCTAGCTCCCCCGGACACATCTCCTGGCAAATTATAGAGGGAATTGTAATAATCGCGGAATATACGGGCTATCGAAAGAGACCTACCGGTATGATGTATTCTCGCATAGACACCCTGTATGCTAGGTATGTAGTTTGATTTCTGTTGAATTTTGAGGGCTCGGGCTAGTAGGCGGCTACATTTATTGCCATATTCATAATCATGGCGCCTACAATGCTCGGCTGCAAATCGTGCCTTGTAGAACAAAAGGGATTTCAATTTTTCTCGTTCTGCTGTAAGGAGCTCAAGATCAGACCTAGCTAAGGAGCCCTTATGTATAAATTCTAATTTTTTAATTTCTTGGAGCGATTTATCAATTGCCTTATTTCTTTCTCGTTTAATTCTACTGCCCTCTTGCATGAGCACTCCTCTGATTACGCACTTGTGTGCTGCCCAAACCGACATTGGGGAAATCTCATTGGTAGTATTCGTTTCAAAATAGGACCTCAGAGCATTTTCAATCCTAGAGGCCATGACATGGTCCTTCAAGAGGGAAGTATTTAGCCGCCAAGAGGATGGACCTTGTCTACCATCTAAAATATGAAGTGAGGTCTCTACCGGGGAATGATCTGTGATGGGACACGTGGATATGCGGACGTTAGAGGCTACTGACAACAAATTGTGGGAAACAAAGCTATAGTCAATGCGAGAATACACCCCGGCATTGCGAATTCCGCGGTCGACGGCCCCGCTGAGGAAGGGCAAAGTCCCAGTCATCTTGATTCCACTCAGGGGTTGCAACAGACTGAATTCCCAAGGTGTTAAAGTCTGGGAGATCTCTGGGATGCCTTAACGCTGCAGAATTAGACCCCAAACGTGCATGTAATTGAAAGGGGAAACCCCAGTTGTAGGTCGCTCCTGCACGTTGTAGGGCTGACAGAACAGGCTTCAGGGTGCGCCTCTGCGCCAGAGTGAAAGGTGCAAGATCCTGATAAAGTGACAAGGTAGCGCCATCAAAATCCACAGAGTCCATGGCCCGGGCTGCAGCCATGATGCGGTCTTTTATGGCGTAGTCGTGGATTCTGCTTATCACGTCCCTCGGAGGCTCCGAGTTCTTCGGTAGCGGGCGCAGCGCCCTGTGGGCCCGGTCCATCTTAATAAGAGTGCCTACCGGCCTGTTGAGGTGACCATTGAAAATGGCCTGCAATGAGGGTTGAAGATCTTCTGCTCTGGTGGCTTCCGGCAGCCCCCGTACCCGTATGTTATTTTGGCGGCTGCGGTTCTGGAGGTCCTCTATTTGCGCTCTCATGTCGCTTTGAAGAAGCGTCTGGCGGTCACTGGCCTCACGAAGACGAGACTCTTCCGATTTCAGGGTGCTCACTTCAGCCTCCAGGCCTGAGACTCTCTGAGCTGTGGATGCGCTGTCCGCTCGTAGCGCAGCTATCTCAGCCTTTGTAGAGCAGACTATGCGCTCCGTCTGTTGCTGCATGTTCTCCTTGGTTGGCATCCCTTTCAGGTAGGTCTAGAGCTCTTCTAGAGCACGGTTACTCACAGAGGAGCCCGGCGAGCTAGTTGGAGAAGGGCCTGTCGCAGGAGTGTCCGCCATCTTTGAAGAAGTGCTTCTCGTTGCTCTCGGGGTAAAGAAGTGTTCTAGGGTCTCTTTGGGCGCCTTAGATGCTTCAGTTGTGATCTTTTTGGTTGCTTTGCGTCTTCTCTTGCTTGCCATGCCACAATGGGGTATCAAAAGGGAGAGAAAAGGGCATATAAATCAAGGTTTTCTAGCATGTGACCGGGAGCTCAGAAAAAACACAACCTCACGCGGCCATGTTGCGCTCCGCCCCCAGAACATTTTTTTTTTACTTTTTTTTTTACTTTAAAAAATTTTTTTACTTGCATTTTTAAAATCGAGTTTCTCAAAAACTATAAGGTCTTTTTGCAAAAAAACTCCTTAACATATGTAGCAATTTTGGTGTCAACAACATGTATGGGGGCTATTCGGCAAGAAATTACTCAAAATTTTGCAAAATTGTATGCAAAATTACGAATGACTACACAAAATCAATTTAATTTGCAAATCGTAATTACGTCTAAGCGTAATTGCGAAAATTGATGCGAAATTTAGCAAATTTATTGATTACGATCATAATTTGTTGATTGCGATCATCACTTGTTTCATTTTAGTCACCATTTTGTTAACATCGGTTTATTACCCCATTATAAAGTTAGAGTCAATAGTAAGCTGGAACCTACTGGAATGTATACCATAGATGTAACACATGCTTAGTTATTATCACTCTTACCAACTCTTGATAGCCGGCCAGTGTGTTCTGTTAAAAGAAAATGGGAGTCGGGGTGCAAGTGGGACAAAATAAGATAATGTGCTCTTTTGTTGCTTGTTTAGCAATCTATAGATACTTAATGTTGTTGGCTTGAGATATGGGGTGGATACTTGAGAATTGACGGTGAGTGTGGAAGATGATTTAAGTGAGGTGAGCTCTGGTAACTGCTGATCATGTAGAGAACAGAAGGAGAGGGATCTCAGACATGGACAGGTGTTCTTGGATTGAGATATGGGGTGGATGCAATAGGATTGTTGTTGGGTGTAGGAGATGAATCAGTGTGATGAGCTCTGGTAACTGCTGAGCACATAGAGAACAGTAGAGGGACCTCAGACATGGAGAGATGTTCTTGGCATGAGATATTGGGTGGACATTGGAGGATTGTGTGTGGGGGGGGGGGTGGCGGGAGATAAATCAGTTAGGTGAGCTCTGGTAACTGCTGATCATGTAGAGAACAGAAGGAGAGGGACCTCAGATGTGTAGTGATGTCCTTGGCTTGAGATATGGGGTGGATATTGGAGGATTGTTGGGGGGGGAGATGAATCAGTGTGATGAGCTCTGGTAACTGCTGATCACATAGAGAACACAAGGAGAGGGAGCTCAGATGTGTAGTGGTGTCCTTGGCTTGAGGTGTTGGGTGGATATTGGAGGATTATTGGGGGGGGGGAGATAAATCAGTTAGGTGAGCTCTGGTAACTGCTGGCTGATGGGTGTGGGAGAGGAATCAGTGGGAGGAGTTCTCCTCCTTTTGGGAAGGAACTGAAGAACTGAGCGTTCTTAGCTTGAGGCTACTGTGTGTTTCATGGTTTCTTTTTTTAACAGATGTATAACACAGGTTCTTTGTTTCTCAGGTACTCTTCTACGGGCAGACTCTCTCTACCATGAGGCTGTTAACACCCCGGCAAATCTGAAGAGGTGAGAAGAGGGATAACTTTGTCAGCACATATTTCACCCGTCATTTTCCTCCTTCTAACCTTTTTTTTAATTACAACTTTTTTTTTAATTACAGAACTCTGGAATCGGAAACTGACCGGAGGTTATACATAGCTCCACCACTTCCTGAAGGCACAGATGAAACTGGTGCACACTGGACTGGACGGAGGATAGATTATATATTATACAAGGAATCCAGTTCTTTGCTTCCTCTGGTAAGAATCTGTTCCTCCGTAAGCTATTGTCCGGATTCAAAGTCTCAGTGATTACTGGGAATGTACAACAAGACAGTGTCCCCAAACATAGACACATAAAGCATGTAAATTATTACATGATTTCTCCATAACCATAACCTGTATTTAAGGAAACAAATCAAGAAACAAACTTTGTATGTTCTCGGCACCTCCTGAAGGTTACATAGGGATTATCCTCACCCTCTAGAGGTTATGCAAAATTATCCTCACCCTCTGGAGGTTAAGTAGGATTATCCTCAAATCCCCCCCCCCCCCAGGTTGTGCATGATTAACTCTTCCCCCTACCCCCGGAAGGTTATGTAAAATGATGCTCATCCTCTGGAGGTTTTGTAGATTATCCTCACTCTCTGGAGGTTTTGTAGGATTGTCCTCACCCTTTGGAGGTTCACCCTCTGGACGTTCTGTAGGATTGTCCTTACCCCCGGGAGGGATAAGGTGATTTAGGCAGTGTATTCTGATGAAGCCTCTGGGCATGGCGAAACATGTAGACATATCCTGTGTCACATGCTACACCCTCTGCCACATTCAACAGTAGCTTACTCGCAGCTATCTTGGGAATTGGAACCACGCTAAACAGCCAAGCATCTGTGACCAATCTCTGCCTTGAAACTGTGTATCATACAGTGTATACTTGCCTGGAATACTCGGTACAACACAGAGCCTAGGACATATGGAGCATAAAGGACTGATAACTAGACTTGGCGTAGTGCTGTCCCTCCTATTGCTATACAGTTGAGTTTAAAGTAATAGCAGTCAGACATCACTAACCTGATCAATTACTGTTTGGTAGAGATGATATTTCTACATGGCAAGTCATTTACTAGCAGGTGTAGTAGAGTAATAGAAAGCCAACAGTCACGAAATGCATGTTGCTGATTCTGTTTAATTGAATCACTAATTGAATGGGGAGTGTTCTAAATAATAGCAGTGTGGAGTTCAATTAGTGAGGTCATTCATCAAACAGGTGGCAATTTTTGCTATTATTTAAGGAAGTAAGGTAGCATGTGTTGTACCTGCTGGTAATAGTGCATTTCTCTCTGAAATTCTGAAGAAAATGGGTCGTTTCAGACAAAAAGTTGATTGAAGAGGAGAAAACGTATAAAGGGTACAGAAGATGATAGGTTGCTCAGCTAAAATTATAGCAAGTGCTTTAAAGAGACTCTGTAACAACAAAAAGATCCCCTGGGGGGTACTCACCTCGGGTGGGGGAAGCCTCCGGATCCTAATGAGGCTTCCCACGCCGTCCTCTGTCCCACAGGGGTCTCGCCGCAGCCCTCCGAACAGCCGGCGACTGTGCCGACTGTCAGTTCAATATTTACCTTTGCTGGCTCCAGCGGGGGCGCTGTGGCGACTTTCGGCACGGAAATAGACGGAAATACCCGATCTCCGTCGGGTCCGCTCTACTGCGCAGGCGCCGGAAACTTGCGCCTGCGCAGTAGAGCAGACCCGACGGCGATCGGGTATTTCCGCCTACTTCGGCGCCGACAGCCATCAGAGCGCCTGCGCAGGAGCCAGGAAGGTAAATATTGCGTCACGGCTGTACGGAGGGCTACAGCGAGACCCCCGAGGGACGCAGGACGGCGTGGGAAGCCTCACTTACCTGTGGCTTCTTCCAGCTCACCATAGGCGGCGAGGTCCCCCGGCATCCTCCTGGCTCCTCTCCTTGTGCCTCCGCCAGCCCCCGCTACTGGTGTCACCCGGTAACACCCGGGTCGGGTGTTGGGCCAGCTCTTCCTAGTTAATGACGCATGGCATTATCACGTCGGCAACCGTGATGACGCGAAGCGGCCGGCGTAATAATGCCATGCGTTATTAACCAGGAAGGGCCGGCTCGACCCGGGTTACGCCGGTAGCGGGGGCACAAGTAGAGGACCCCGTGGGACCTTGCCGCCTATGGTGAGCTGGAAGAAGCGCCAGGTAAGTGTACTCTTTTAATTTCAGGCACTGCTCAGGGTCCCTTTAAAATGGCAACAAAAACCTGAAAGACATGGAAGAAAGTGAAAAACTACCATTTGAATCAATAGAATAGCTAAAATGGCAAGGACTCCGCCAACAATGAGGTCCAGGAAGATCTAGAGCAGGAGTGCCCAATAGGTCGATCGCGACCATCTGATGAGTCCTGTCTAAATCTGCAGCTGTCAGATTTTGCTGACGCTCGCATCAGGGAGAAGAGGGGAGAGGCGTGACTAAAGGGGAGGCGCTGCTAGAGGGTAGAGGAGCCAATGAGGAGACAGGTCTCCTCCCCTCCAGGCTGCTTGTGAGCCATGCGTCTCTTCCCCCTCCAGGCTGCCTGCGAGCGCAGCGTCTTCTCCCCCCTGGCTGCATGTGAGGTAGTGTAATGTGGCAAATAGCTTCAGGATGATGCTGAATCTATTTGCTATGCTTGCATGTTTGAAGAGGCAGGAGGATTGTGGACTGCCTAACTGCAGGGATAGGGAGGGGGGATTCGTTATACTGTGAAGGGCAGAAGGCTTTTGTAATGTATTCACTAGGCTTGATGGGGGGGGGGGTAGAATACTGTGACTATCCATGCATGCTGGGGGGGTGGTAGATCTCGTGACCGCATTGGTTTTAAAAGTAGCTCGTGAGTCGAAAAAGTGGTTGCACCCCTGATCTAGAGGGTCTAAAGAGGGTCTAAGGATCGAACACACTGAGACCAGCGCAGGTGATGTGGATGCAGTTGGCGCCACCATAGGCCGTAATAGGAATTACAGCTATAGCAGTGCACAGGGAGTAACTTCGGTAACGTCAGAAGACGGATCTGAAGTTACTTTTAAATCATAATAATTTGGCGTCCATTAATTGATGGAAGCCGAATTATTTCATTCCCCACTATTCATGGTGGCCTGGAGGGGGAATAGTATTTAATAGGGCCAGGACTTGTGTGGCAGCAGGATCAGCCATATACCGCTGAATGAATATGTGAAGCCAAGCTATCTGCAAGAAGCCCCTGCAAAGTCCTACTGTTGAAAAAAAAGATGCGCTGAAGAGGTTAAATTGACAGGCCTAAAGAGAAATGGTGCAATATTTTGTGGACTGATGAAAGTAAGATTGTTCTTTTTGGGTCTAGTGGCCGGAGACGACCCCCAAACACTGAATTCAAGCCACAGTACGCTGTGAGGACAGTGAAGCATGGTGGTGCAAGCATCAGGACATGGGGATGCTTCTCATACTACGTGTTGGGCTTATTTATTGCATACCAGGGATTATGGATGAGCATGAATACCTCAGAATATTTGAAGAGCTCATGCTGCCTTATGCTGAAGAGGAAATGCCCTTGAAATGGGTGTTCCAACAAGACAACGACTCCAAACACACCAGTAAATGTGCAACATCTTGGCTCCAGACCAACAAGATAGACGTTATGGAGCAGCCAGCCCAATCCCTGGACCTTCATCCAATAGAAAACTTGTGGGGTGACATCAAATATGCAGTTCTGAGGCAAAACCAAGAACTGGAGAAGAACTGTGGAAAGCAGTCCAATCACCCTGGGCTGGAATACCTGATCACAGGTGCCAGAAGCTGGGTGACTCCATGTAACACAGACGTGCAGCAGTTCTCAGAAACAGTGCTTATACAACTAATTATTTAGAGGAGCAACATAAATGTAATCTATTTTTCTTCATGTGTTCATATGAAATCGAATGTGTAGTGTTCCCAATGCATTTGTGTGTATGGAAATAAAAGTTAGGATTTTGAGCTTTATTCACTTTTTTAAACACTCTGCTATTATTTAGAACACAACCAGGGCCGGCCCACCCATGAGGCGGGGTGAAACTTTTGCCTCAGGTGGCACTTCTGGGGGGGCGGCACCCGCCCGTTCATGTGTGTGGGGGGCCGCCCGAGCTGGAGGGGATAGCGGGCAGGAAGGGGGTATTGGGCCTAGCGGCGGGGAGGGGGGTCGGACCCCTCCCTTCCCTCGCCTGGGTCCCCCGTCCTCCGCTCCCCTCCAGCTTTAAAAAGTTCCGTGCTGGCTGCACCTATTTGTAAGAGGCAACGGGAGGGGATTACTCACCTCTTCCTCGTTCCAGGTCAGCGTGTGCTTCACTGACGTCACTTCCTGCTACGCCGCAGGAAGTGACATCAGTGGAGCGCACGCTGACCTGGAACGAGGAAGAGGTGAGTAATCCCCGCCCGTTGCCTCTTACACATAGCTGCAGCCAGTGACTTCACTTTTAAAGCTGGAGGGGAGCGGAGGACGGGGGACCCAGGCGAGGGAGGGGGGGGTCCGACCCCCCTCCCCGCCGCTAGGCCCAATACCCCCTTCCTGCCCGCTATCCCCTCCAGCTCGGGCGGCCCCCCACACCCACGGCTGCGGGGGGCGGCGGCAATTTCTTTGAAAATTGCCTCAGGCGGCAAAAAGTCTAGGGCTGGGCCTGAACACAACTGTATGACTGCTGGTCACAAGACTGTGTATACTCCTACTCAAAGATGGAATAGTCCTGCATAGTCCAACTCCAACAATCCCATTATTATATATGTACCTTTAATATATGTCTTTGCTTGCACGGGATAATTGGACTGGAACATAATAGACTGGGATTAGGTCATTGAAGGTGTAGCTGCATTTGTTGGTTTAAGAATTTTGCAGCACATGATGCTGTCCCTGACAGCTCTTTATTTTAATCATATTGGTAATTTCATCATTGTCAACGTGAGGTCATTATTATGCAGCAATCACAGTCCTTAAAGGGAACCAGAGACGAAGCACCCTTGTGTATTTTACCATATATATCAGTAAGAACATTAGAGAAAACACCTACCCTGCTCTCTGCTTCATCCTTCACTGCTAAAAATGTCTGTTATCAGCTGTGATAAGAATCCCGGACTGAGCATTCAGTCTGGCTTTGCAGAGAATCATTATAGCTGAGTCATTATAGCAGAGCCACAAGGGGGCAGGCTTGGGCTTGAAAAGACACCAGAGAAGACAGACTCGGCTATAATCTTTCCATAGCAAAGCTAGACTGAGTGCTCAGTCGGGGATTCTTAGCAGAGGTGATAACAGTCAGATTAAACAGAGAACAATGACACAAAGAGCAGATTAGGTGTTTACTGTCATGTTCCCACTAATTTATAAGGTAAAATACAAGAGGGTGCTTCATCTCTGGTTCTCTTTAACCTCCCTGGCGGTTAATTTTTTTTTTTCAAATGGGCAAAAAAAACATTTTTTTTTTTTTGTTTCTTGTAAAGCTACCAGAGTGGTAGCTACATGAAACACCACTAGAGGGCGCATGTGGCCCTCTAGTGCGATCGTCGCCGGCATCAATAGCAAACAGGGGAGCGCGTATATAACGCGTTCCCCTGTTTGGCTTCTCCTGTCGCCATGGCGACGATCTGCATGACGTCATGGACGTCAGCCGACGTCCTGACATCAGGCGAACTCGATCCAGCCCATAGCGCTGCCCGGAACTCATTGGTCCGGGCAGCGCAGGGCTCTGGCGGGGGGGGGGGGGGCTCTTCTGCCGCTGCGTGCGGGCGATCGCCGCAGAGCGGCGGCGATCAAGCTGTGCACACAGCTAGCAAAGTGCTAGCTGCGTGCACAGCACTTTACATGGTGAAAATCGCCCCACCAGGGGCTGAGATATCTCCCTGCGCGGCATAGCCCGAGCTCAGCTCGGGCTTACCGCCAGGGAGGTTAAAGGACCATTGTGACCAAATGCACCATATTGAGTGCATCAAAACTTTATTTAGTCATATTTCAATTACAGGATCGGTCAGTGTCGCAAACCACCAGAGCGGACAATGAAACTTTCTCTGCTCTGCCAGGCCATATTGCAGAGTTCTTTGGATTAGTTTTATCAGGGCCTTCCTGGAAACACAGTACCCCCTTCCTGGTTAAGTAGCCCTAAATCTAAGATTTCTGTGACAGAAATAAAGATCATGCTGTACCAGCCTGGAAGTCTCCCAGCGGGTTTAACACCAACTCTGCCGAATTCACAGAAGTTCTCATCACACAGCTGACTTTTACAAGAGGAAGATGAACTTCCAGTCTTCTTCAAATCCGTCTTTTCTTTATATTTCATGGGTTAGGAATGTTAGGTGGCCAATCTTTGCAGTTTGTTGGGCTCAGTCCAATAGGCTGCCACTGATTAGAGTCCGTAATACATTCAACCTACTTTGTATATGTTTAAATATAAAAGAAAACCAAAGGTAACTTAGTCATTTTGGGGAGTAGGAGGATTAATACAATTTTTACTTTTTTTTTTTTTTTAAATACCTTGGGTTCACTTTAATTCTATCCAACCAACCTGTTTGGCAGGTCCAATGTATATTATGTGTGTGTATTTATAATCGAATCAATGATTTAATCGTTCCAGTTGTTGCCCATGTTACCTAATTATTCTGATCTATGCGAGAGCTCTCTGTCCTCAGAAGACACACTACCGCATTGTCTGATCCATGCTAGAACTCTCTGTCCTCAGAAGAGACACTACTACATTGTCTGATCTCTGATCCATGTTAGAGCTCTCTGTCCTCAGAAGAGACACACTACCGCATTGTCTGATCTCTGATCCATGCTAGAACTCTCTGTCCTCAGAAGAGACACACTACCGCATTGTCTGATCTTTGATCCATGTTAGAGCTTTCTGTTCTCAGAAGAGACACATTATCGCATTGTCTGATCTCTGATCCATGCTAGAGCTCTCTGTCCTCAGAAGAGACGCACTACCACATTGTCTGATCTCTGATCCATGCTAGACCTCTCTGTCCTCAGAAGAGACCCACTACCGCATTGTCCGATCTCTGATCCATGTTAGAGCTTTCTGTCCTTAGAAGAGACACACTACTGCATTGTCTGATCTCTGATCCATGCTAGAGCTCTCTGTCCTCAGAAGAGACACACTACCGCGTTGTCTGATCTCTGATCCATGCTAGAGCTCTCTGTCCTCAGAAGAGAGACACTACCGCATTGTCTGATCTCTGATCCATGCTAGAGCTCTCTGTCCTCAGAAGAGACACACTACCGCGTTGTCTGATCTCTGATCCATGCTAGAGCTCTCTGTCCTCAGAAGAGAGACACTACCGCATTGTCTGATCTCTGATCCATGCTAGACCTCTCTGTCCTCAGAAGAGACACACTACTGCATTGTCTGATCTCTGATCCATGCTAGACCTCTCTGTCCTCAGAAGAGACACACCACCGCATTGTCCGATCTTGGATCCATGCTAGAGCTCTCTGTCCTCAGAAGAGACACACTACTGCATTGTCTGATCCATGCTAGACCTCTCTGTCCTCAGGAGAGACACACTATCGCATTGTCTGATCTCTGATCCATGCTAGAGCTCTCTGTCCTCAGAAGAGACACACTACTGCATTGTCTGATCCATGCTAGAGCTCTCTGTCCTCAGAAGAGACACACTATCGCATTGTCTGATCCATGCTAGAGCTCTCTGTCCTCAGAAGACACACTACCGCATTGTCTTATCTTTATAAAGTGTTGATTCCATAACTAGGTTGCAACTAACCAATTTTCCTTTTAAAAATTGCTAGACTGAGGTCTCTTTGCCTTATTTCAAGTCAGAGAGCTTGCAGCTTGACAAAGAAGCATTGGAAACAGTGGGCTGTAGCTGCGTCTAAGCCCATTTTACTGGCATGTGATTTTAATGAAGTGTCTGAATAAAGAGCTATTTCTTCAAGAATGGTGCTGCGGATCTTGGCTTTTTTAAGTCAGAGAGTGGTGGCAGCAAAATATCCTTGATTTCCAGGGCAAATTGATAAGTTTATTTTACTGATTGTACATACAATCAAGATTGTATCATTTATGGGCACACCAACTAATCTTAACCACTTAAAGAGGAACTTCAGCCTAAACAAACATACTGTCATCAAGTTACATTAGTTATGTTAATTAGAATAGATAGGTAATATAATCTCTTACCCACCCTGTTTTAAAAGAACAGGCAAATGTTTGTGATTCATGGGGGCTGCTATCTTTTTGGTTGAAAGGAGGTGACAAGGAGCAGGAGACACAGTTCCAACTGTCCTGTGTCCTGACTACCCCTCCCAGCTGCACATGCTAGGCTTCAAATGTCAAATTCAAAATGTAAAAAAAAACAAATTGCACCAAAACAGCAGAATGAGAACAACAACATCAGAAATCCCATCATGCTTTGCACAGCATCAGGGGAAAAAAGCCCGGGCAGTTTTCTTTTGTGCAGCTAAACATCAGGCTTGTATAAGCAAAACAAAGTTCTGATGCTGTGAAACTGTTAAAGAAACACAAAGCCTTTTCAGTGCTGCTGAGTCGATTTTTAGTCCGGATGTTCACTTTAAGGACCGCAGGATTTTCTTATGATCTGTGCTGGGTGGGCTCTTCAGCCTCCAGCACAGATCGGGTGGCAGGCAGGGCGATCAGACTCCCCCCCCCCCCCCCCCTTTTTTCCCCACTAGGGGGATGTCCTGCTGGGAGGGTCTGATCGCCGCCGGCTATTTTGGTGTAGCGGGGGGAAGCCTCAAAGCCCCCCTCCGCAGCGATATCCTGCCCTCCCTCTCCTTCCCTCCCTCCCCTTCTAACTATGGGTGGTACAGGACAGCGATCCGTCCTTTACCACCTCAGATAGGCTTTAGCCTATCCGATGCCGGCGATCCCCGGCCAATCAGAGGCCGGAGATCGCCGATCTCCTTTACGGCGCTGCTGCGACAGCAGCACCGTACAATGTAAACACCGGGGATTTCTTCCCCGGGTGTTTACAATTAGCCTGCCAGTCGCGATTGGAGGCTCGCAGGCTGTTCAAGGATCCCCCTGCCGTGAACTGACAGGCCGTTTCCATGGAAATCCACAAACGACCAGCCGCCACCTATCGGCGTTGGCTAGTCGTTAAGTGGTTAAACATTTACTGTTTTCACCATGGATTTGCCTCCAGAAGCCTCTAGTGGAGGAAACCTTTACAGCAATCGTGGAGTAGTAGGACTGGATTGGTGGGTGTTTGTCACAGGGAACAAAAGGTGGGGTAGTGTACAATATTCATACCTAGAGGCCATGTGTTTTTGTTACCTAGTAAGGTGTACAACTTGGCCAGAGGTCAAATGTGTAATGGCCTAAGGTAGAGCGTATACTTGTCGGAAAAAGTGAGTTTTGAGGGAGCGTTTAAAGATTCCAAATGTTGGAGGGTGACAGATGTGTTGTGTAAAGGCTTTCCAGAGGAGGGGTGAAGCATGTCCGAAATCTTGTATACGTAAATGTGAGGAGTTGATTTTAGAGGAGGACAGAAGATAATGTGCAGATCTGAGATTGCGGTTGAGTTGGTATCTTGAAACTACCGAGGAGATGTACAGGGGAGAGAGATTGTAGGAGAGCTTTGTAGGTTAGGGTTAGGAGTCTGAACTGGATCCGCTGGGTAATTGGCATCCAGTGAAGAGCTTGACAGAGAGGAGCAGCAGAGGAAGAGTGAGAAGAAAGATGAATGAGACGAGCAGCTGAGTTCAGTACAGATTGCAGGGCTGCCAGTCTGTTAGTTGGTAGTCCACAAAGTAGTATGACACACACACACAGAACATTTTTATATTGCCCTTTTCTCCTGGCGGACTCAAAGCGCCAGAGCTGCAGCCACTAGGACGCACTCTATAGGCAGTAGCAGTGTTAGGGAGACTTGCCCAAGGTCTCCTACTGAATAGGTGCTGAGAACAGGCAGAGCCAAGATTTGAACCCTGGTCTACTGTGTCAGAGGCAGAGCCCTTAACCAGTACCTTATCCAGCCACCCAGCCAGCCATGACAACACTTTACACGTACTAGCATTACCATGTAGTGTGTTGTCACAAATCTTATTAATAATAACTATTTATCTGTTCTTGCAATACATGTTGTCCTTTTCACACTACTAATGTTGTTGCTTTTACTATTATTATTTCTACAGAATGTGAAAAAGTTCCAGTTCATCAGCCAACTGGCAGGGTTGTCTGACCATATTGCAGTCTCGCTGCACTTCTCCGTCTCACTGCCAGGGGCAGAACCTCTGTAAATGTGTTAATGATTTAACAACATGTCTAATGTCTACAACTCATGACACCTCAGACAAAGTGTACTGTACATGTGAAGGGCTTAATAGTGCCAAACTGTCCCACCCTGGGATGGAGCCACCAGTGCCCAATTAACACTTTGTGCGTAATTGCCAGAAACCTGAGTCCAACTGTCCCACCTGTGATAGAGCTACCAGTGTCCAGCTATCACTTCCTGCATGGTTGGAAGAACCCACAGTCCTGTCCCGTCTGTGATAGAGCTATCAGTGCCCTGCTATCACTTCCTGCATGGTTGGTGGAATCCAGACCCCAGCTGTCCCACCTGTGATAGAGCCACCAGTGTCCAGCCATCACTTCCTGCATGGTTGGAAGAACCCACAGCCCAGCTCTCCCACCTGTGATAGAGCCACCAGTGTCCAGCTATCACTTCCTGCATGGTTGGTGGAATCCAGACCCCAGCTGTCCCACCTGTGATAGAGCCACCAGTGTCCAGCCATCACTTCACGCATGGTTGGAAGAACCCACAGCCCAGCTCTCCCACCTGTGATAGAGCTACCAGTGTCCAGCTATCACTTCCTGCATGGTTGGAAGAACCCACAGTCCTGTCCCGTCTGTGATAGAGCTATCAGTGCCCTGCTATCACTTCCTGCATGGTTGGTGGAATCCAGACCCCAGCTGTCCCACCTGTGATAGAGCCACCAGTGTCCAGCTATCACTTCCTACATGTTTGGAAGAACCCACAGCCCAGCTCTCCCACATGTGATAGAGCCACCAGTGTCCAGCTATCACTTTCTGCATGGTTGGTGGAATCCAGACCCCAGCGTTCCCACCTGTGATAGAGCCACCAGTGTCCAGCCATCACTTCCTGCATGGTTGGAAGAACCCACAGCCCAGCTCTCCCACCTGTGATAGAGCCACCAGTGTCCAGCTATCACTTCTTACCTGGTTGGAAGAACCCACAGCCCAGCTCTCCCACCTGTGATAGAGCCACCAGTGTCCAGCTATCACTTCCTGCATGGTTGGTGGAATCCAAGCCCCAGCTGTCCCACCTGTGATAGAGCCACCAGTGTCCAGCCATCACTTCCTGCATGGTTGGTGGAATCCAGGCCCCAGCTGTCACACCTGTGATAGAGCTATCAGTGCCCTGCTATCCCTTCCTGCATGGTTGGTGGAATCCAGGCCCCAGCTGTCCCACCTGTGATAGAGCCACCAGTGTCAAGCCATCACTTCCTGCATGGTTGGTGGAATCCAGGCCCCAGCTGTCACACCTGTGATAGAGCTATCAGTGCCCTGCTATCCCTTCCTGCATGGTTGGAAGAAACCACAGCCCAGCTCTCCCACCCTGTGAAAGAGCCACCAGTGCCATATTATCACTTTCTGTTTGGTTGGAAGAACCCACAGCCCAGCTTTCCTGCCTGTGATAGAGCTATCAATTCCCAGCTATCACGTCTTGTATGGTTGGAGGAATCCCAAATTACTTTTAATGTATGGATAATGGTGAAGGTACTCCACTATCCCTCAATGTATCTATGAAGCCATCGGTGCCTAGATCAGTGATGGCTAACATTGGCACTCCAGCTGTGGTGGAATTTAAGTCCATGAGGGATTGCAATACTCTGACAGCTTTAAGCATAACTCAGGGAGGCAGAGGCATGATGGGATTTGTAGTTTTGTCACAGCTGGAGTGCCAAGGTTAGCTATCACTGGTCTATATGTTCCTCTGTGTGGCTGGAAACATCAGAGCCCACTGCCCTCCACTCCTTAGGTGGAGTATCTCAGAGGACCCCCCAGAAACTCTGATGACCAACTCGTGCTTTCTGTATGGCCAGACCTTTATTTTATTAGGAGCTAAAATGTTAAAATATTTTGTACTTTATGAACACACAATAAAATATTTGTATACAATCTGCCAGTCTCTGTTTATAATGAGATAGATATGTATGTGCCGACACTCGCGCTATCTAATCCTATGTACCAATTCTAGTCTATCCATTCTATCAGTCTATCTATCCCTATTAGAGATATTCTTGTAGAAGTGCAGTCACAATATGCAGCATAAATAAGTTCCTTGGCACAATGCTGAACCTTTTACAGATGACAATGGCCCTGATTCATAAAGGACTGTGCAATTAAAAAATTGGGTTGTTAAAATATACAGCATTCGGTATTTTAGACTTGTTTCCTAATTGATAAAGATTTTCACAGGTGCGGTAGAAGTTCTGTAATTTTCCAAAAATCATGGCATCAATTCCCTAAGACCTGTCCGGTAACAGTAGAACAGCTGTGGGGAAAGTCTCTGTTCTGTTACTGCGATGTTGTGCTGTGACAGCTTTACCTTAGTTGGAGACATCCCTTAGATCTACATGATCCCTCCTACTCCCGCGGAATCTGTGCATTATCCTTTCTTTACATTTTTTTTTAATAGCATGTGTTTAGATGAACTCTCAATAAACATTAAACATGGCATGCTTAGATGATTTCCATGCTTGCTCCTCCGCATCTTCAAACAGTAACCTTAAGGGTTAAAGGTCTGAAGGTATTCAGGAGAAATCTCTCTTGTGCCGGCTGTCTTCTCCGCTGCCTGGGGGTGGGGGGTAGAGTAACTCATCCCTCCCAAGAACATATCGGAGCCTATGCGAGGGACTTGCAGGAGAGGGAGGCTGTTCTTGTTGGTTCTCTGCTTCTGTCAGTCAGGGTTTTTTTAACATGCAGCAAATCCACATAGATACGCTGTCTAGCCTTTCCAAATTTAACAAAATTATGGACCAGGTATGATTAAATAACACACATCTATCATCAATGTCATTGTACCACCTGTAGGCCAGAAATTGTGGTAATCCCATAAATAGAACAATCTCAATGCACTGAAAAAGAAAGAATCGTAGAAAAATACCAATGACCCACCCTCCTCCCCTGGGTCATGAACAATACCATGTCACATAGCCAGGGCTGGATTTGTACTTTCCAGCACCCAAGGCCAGGTGTCACCAACTGCCCCTAAACTCCATTCTTTCCAAAAACCTTACTAGTAATCACTAATTTGAATGGGGTCCTTTCCATTGTGCTGCCCTGTCCTATTCAACAAAGAAGCAGCACATGCTTTGTCCACTCGCACTCCCTGTAATGCCACGCTTCTGCCCGAATGTGCACAGCCGCCAATACTGTTCTGGGCATGTATACTTCAGAAATGAAGCTTGTGTATGAGCAGTATTTGTCAAGTATACATACCCATAACACTTGCCTGCTGTACACATCCGGGCAGGAGCACCAAAATATAAGGAGCGGAAGTGGACAGAGCATGCGCTGCCTCTTTGTCAGTCAGAGCCACAAACAAGACAGTGCAGTGCAATGGAGAGAAACCCATCCAAAACAGAGAACCTGTAAGTAACAAAAAACAACATCTTGTCAGTGTAAAGGAAGAAGGCTTACTAGCAGAAAGCTTTTTCTTTTAGCCACTTGCTGACTGCCCACTGTATATTGGTGGCGGCAAAGTGGCAGCCCCAGGACCACGTAATGCCAATTGGCGTCGGGCCCTGGGACTCTTCCGTGCCGGGGATCGCGCGCAGTGATGCGCGCGCATCTGCTGGCAATAGGCTCCGCCCACCAGCGACGTCAACCTGCCGGCCGTTTGGAAGCGCCGGCGGGTTGTTAACCCCTGGATCTCCGCCAGGGATGCTCAGCAGAGCTCGAATATTCGAGTAGCTCGAATATTCGAGCTCTTTTTCAGCTATTCGAGCTCAGTATTCGAGCTCGAATAGCTGCCGCTATTCGAATGGGCTATTCGAGTGAACTCGAATAGCCCACTCACTATTCGCGCTATTCGAGCAAACAGCGCTATTCGAGCTTGAATACCGAGCTTGAATAGCGTCATAGCCCAGATTGATGTCCTTAGAGCCAATCAGAGTGCTCCCAGGCCCTCTGACGGCAGCCAATCACAGAGGGGGACCCTGGCCAGCCCCTACCCTATAAATAGCGGCCGCCATGTTCGGTTTTTCCGTCCTTGCTTGACTTGTACAGAGAGAGATCTGCTCCTTTGTGCTTTGGCTTAGCAAGTGCTCTATTGTGGTCAATCACCTAGCGTTTTTGCTCACATACACCTGCTATACACACCTATATTGTTGTTAGCTAGATAGAGATTGTATTTTAGTTAGTAGCTTGTGTGTTACATAGAGACAGCTGCTGCTGCAGGCAAGCTTACACAGCTTTAGGCCTCAGGGCCTTGCCTGTGTGGGCAGCTGTCCTCCTGTCCTCTGTTAGTTTATTTCTCATCTATACCAGTGTTTCTGCTGTGTATTCTACCCTGTCTTGTCCTTTACTACTGAGTGATTATTGTATTTTGTAGTTATACTACTGTACTAGGGACACTCACTGTTACTGTTCATAGCTCCTGCGTGTGTGTGTGCGTGCACTGTCTGTAGTGTACACAGTACACAGTATTCCCTTCTACTGAATCATCTGATTACTACTGAATCTGATTATTGTATTTTCTAGTTGTACTTACTGTACTAGGGACACTCAGTCACTGTTCATAGGCTAGCTCCTGCGTGTGTGTGTGTGCGCGTGCACTGTCTGTAGTGTACACACACTCTATTTCCTTCTACTGAATCTGATTACTACTGATTATTGTATTTTCTAGTTAGTGTACTAGGGGACACACTCACTGTTCACACTTACTGATTACTGAATTATTGTATTTTGTATTTGTACTGTACTAGTAATCACTTAGCGATCTAATCACTTAGTGATTAGTGTCACCTCACCCACCAACCCACTCCATTAAAATACCCCACTTTTTCACCCGCCCTTTTAAAAAACTTTTTTGTTTACGCCCAAAACATCTAAGATGTCTGGAAGTGGCAGCCAACGCGGTTTGGGCAAGGGGAAGGGCAGCAAGGGAATCAGGAGGAGAGGGAGCAGCATTCTGGCAAGCCGCGCCACCATGCACAGTTCCGCAGCAGTAGCAGCTGCGTCAGTGGCTAACATTCCGCCTATAGCCACTGGCCGTGGACGCCTTGGGCGCCCAGCAGGAGCATCTGCAACTCACGCTGCAGAGACACAGCAGCAGCAGCGTGTAGTACCTGCTCTTATTTTCCTCCAGCCGGGTCGGAAACGTCCCATTGAGGAAAAGGATGCAGCCATTGTGGTGCAACTGATGACGGAGCATGAGCAGCCCGCCATCAGCTCTGCATCCGAAGCCTCCACCCTCACCACCACCACCACCCCTGTTCGCAGCAGCCGCCCAGCAGGGCCTGGGGAGGAGGCCAGTTCACCGTCAGTTGGCGACCTGTCATTCAGCAGTCTTTTGACCCCAGGCATCATGAGTCAATTGTCTGCTGTTGTTGGCGATTTTGAGTAGGAGATGCTGATGGGCACTTTGGGGGAGAAGGGATTGGACAGCAAGACTGTGGCGACAGTCAAGCAGCCCACCCATGCATCAGGAGAGGAGTTTGGGGGGTCATCATCCCAGCAGGACATGTTTCAGGAGGGGGAGGATGATGATGATGATGATGATGATGATGATGATGATGATGACAGGGTGACGGACAAAGACTGGGTGCCACCACCAGCACCTGGGGATGTCATCATCAGCAGCTCTGAGGAGGAGGAGGAGGGATGCGCTTGTGGGCCTTGCAAGGAGGTGCATCATTGCAAGCATTGGCAGCAGTAGGCAGGTCCCACAGCCTGCTGGTGTCTCAGGCTCAGCAGCAGCAGCATCTGCCAGTACCACCACCAGCCGCACCCAAGCCCCCCCCCCAACCACCACAAGGAGACAGGCAGCAGCGGCTCCAGGCCGTAGGGGTTTTTTTCATGTCACCAATCTGGCAATTTTTCACCATGCCCACAGTTTACAGCAAGTACGCCACTTGCAACCACTGTCAGCGGAAGTTGAGCAGAGGTGCAGACCCCTTAAAGTTCAGCACCAGCTCTCTTATCAACCATCTTGCTGCTAAACATTACCACCAGCATGAGGAGTTCCAGAGGCTGAAAGCATCTGGTGCTGGCAGTGGCACCACACCCATCACTGCACAGCCTTCAGCAGCAACAGCAGCCACCCGCCCTCCTGCTCCTCCAGCAGCACCAGCAGGAGTGCGGAAACGCACTGCTCCTCCCCCCTCTGCAACTCCTGTCGCCGACACTGAGGCCTGTTCTGGCAGCCAGTCCTCAGTGGCCTCCTCTGCTGTCTCCGCTGATTCCCGTGCTAGCAAAAGGCAACGCCAGAGTCTTTTGAGCGAGTCCTTCCAGGGGGTGGTTAGGGCTCTGCCTCCCAGCAGCCGTCGCGTGCGGCAGCTCAACGGCTTGCTGGCACGGGCCATGTGCTCCCAACTCCTGCCGTACACGCTCGTGCAGGAGGGGAGCGACATGCGTGCGCTGCTTGCTTGTGCAGCCCCAGACTGGCAGCTCCCCAGCAGACACTTCTTTGCCCGCCAGGTCATGCCTGCACTGCACCGCTTTGTCATGGCCAATGTGGAGCGAGGGCTGGAGCACGCGGTTGGTGAAAGGGTCCACGTCACCATGGACTCCTGGAGCAGCCGCTTCGGGACAGGCCGCTACCTGTCCTTCACTGTCCACTGGGTCAGCTTGGTGGAAGGGGGTGAGGATGGGAGAGCAGCAGCGGGCACAGCAGCAGCAGCAACACAGTGAGTGGTGCCACCCCGCAGGGTCAGGGGAACTGCAGCAGGTTCCTCCGATCCTCTGCCATCCTCCGGCACACCTGGCCAAACCCCCCGCCTCAGCAGCAGCGGGAAGGCCCGCCACTGCCAAGCGCTGCTGCAGTTGGTCAGCCTTGGGAAGACCAAACTGACGGCAACCCATGTGTTGGCCAAACTCCAGGAGCAGGAGAGGATTTGGCTGACCCCCAGAGGCCTCAGAGTCGGAGAGGTGGTGGCCGACAATGGGGCCAATCTGGTTGCCGCAATCGACAGGGGAAACCTGACCCACATCCCCTGTCTTGCCCACGTGCTGAACCTGGTGGTGCAGAAGTTCTCCTCTTTCCAATGGCAGCGCACATGCTGACGTGCCTGCGCAAGGACCCCAGGGTGATCCAGATGAAGCAGAGGGAGGACATCTGGATCAGCATGATGTTGGACCCGCGCCTCAAGGGGAAGTTGAGCCAGTTCCTGCCTCCTGCAGGAGAAGACCCAGCGCAACAAATAAGGAGCTTGCAGCAGGCCCTTGTTGAGCGCTTGGAGGAAGCCTTCCCCCAGCCTTCCACCCCCACTGTCCAGCCAGCACAGAGGCAGCAGCAGGTGCCTGCATCCAGCAGCAAGCGCCCCACAGACCTGCTGTCTCTCAGCAACGAGCTCTACAGGACTGTAGAGGCTCCAGCAGTGACTAGAGAGGAGGTGCATGCAGCAGCATCCTCCTCCGGTCACAGCCAGCGCCTGACCCGCATGGTGGCGGACTACATGGGGTCCTACAGCGGGCTTGACAGCGATGCCCCTGTTGATCCCATGGAGTATTGGGTCAAGCGCCTGGAGATCTGGAGCGAGCTGGCGCAGTACGCCCTGGAAGTGCTGTCCTGTCCCCCTTCCAGCGTGCTGTCCGAGCGCTGCTTCAGTGCAGCTGGTGGCGTGGTCACCGAGAAACGCTCACGTCTGTCTCACAAGTCTGTGGACAGACTGACGTTTCTCAAGATGAATCAGGCGTGGGTGGAAGGCGAGTTCCTGGCCCCTGTTGTCGGCGGGAGGGGGACATGAACTGGCTGCCGGAACCATCGTTAATATGCAGTACTGAACAGAATTTTGGACACAACTTCTCTTTCCACCTTTTTTTTTTTTAAAGGAACATCCCCATATAATCACTTGCTGTTGTTACTTGGAAAAAAAGATGTTTCTTGCATCATTCACCGTCAAAACAAGTGTTGGAAGCTATTTAAGGCCAATTCGAATAGTCAGCTCGAATAATGAGCTTGAATACCGACTCGAATAGTGAGCTCGAATTCCGAGGCCGAATCGAATAGTAAAATATTCGACCGAACTCGAATAATTTACTATTTGAATTCGACCTAACTCGAATAATAAAAAGGGGTATCCGAGCATCACTGATCTCCGCATTATAAGCATATAATACGCTTTGTAATGTATACAAAGCTATTATACAAGTTGCCTCCTGCCCTGGTGGTCCCAGTGATCGAGGGACCACCAGGGTAGGCTGCAGCAACCCTAGTCTGCACCCAAACACACTGATCCTGCCCCCCCTTCCCTCTGATCGCCTACAGCACCCCTTAGACCTCCCTCCCCTGCCCACCCCCTCAGACCCCTGTTTGCACCTAATCACCCCCCTAATCACCCATCAGTCACTCCCTGTCACTATCTGTCAACGCTATTTTTTCAGATCAGTCCCTTAACTGCCCCCTGGGGGCTCCTGATCACACCCTCAGATCCTCCCCAGACCCCCCCCCCAGACCCCCCCTCCCTGTGTACTGTATACATCTATCCTCCCCTATAATCACCTGTCAATCACCCATCAGCAGTGGCGGCGCTACACTGGGGCTTACCCAGGCTTAAGCCCCAGCTCACAAGCTGTCAGCCCCCCCCAAAAGCCCCCCTGCCTGTACAATCCCTAACAGATTGGGCAGCATCCGTAAAAATGTTACAGCGGGCGGCAGGGCCGCCAGCCGGCACATCATTGCTGCACAGCTAATAGAGACAGAGCTGGCTGACAGAGGGAGAGACTCCTCAGGCATCCAACTGCAGCCCAGCTTTTCCTTCTCTCAGCCTCTATCTTCCTGTCAGCCGGGCTCCAGCTCCACCCCCTCTCTCCAGCACACGAGACACAGACTGGGGAATGAGGCAGCCTGCAGGAAAGTGTAACTAGTCTGCCACAGATACAAGTGACAGCAGCAAAAGCAGCCAGTCAAGCCCAGCAATGAATCACCACAGAAAGGTTTGGGCTGACAGTCTCACGTTCATTGTCTGTAGTTGCTGCCTGTCTTCTCCCAGCCCCCGACTGCAGCTCTGACCCAGATGCTGCGAGCAGGGGGAACTGTATTTCCCTCTCTGAGAGTGTCTCTCCTTCCTCATCATCCCCCAAATTGCCAGCATTCACTTGTCAGTTAGGTCTGCCTGGAGACTCTTATGAGCGCACAGAATGTAATCATGGGGGAAGGGAGCGTTATGATGTGCACTGATATCCTCCTGCCGACCTGCCATGAACTGGGGTCAGTTTAACTGATTAGTTTCACATACCCTGGACTGAACTAAATTGAAGACTGGGGAGCGTCTCCCAGCCCCCTGCAGACGTCCTGTCAAAGATCCTCCGGTCCCCCACTGCAGCTCGGTTTATTCACCGCCGACTTACAAGTCAACGGCCACTGTGCCTGCGCAGCTCTGGCTGCACGCATTCCTTGTTTGCGCTCCTGTGGCCAGCAGTGTATTGCGCAGGTGCAGTATGAGAAAATCTGTACTGCGTCTGCGAACGATTACAAACTGCGCCTGGCGGGGGACCAGAGGATCATTCTAGGTATGTGCGGGCACAGGATCTCTGCAGGGGCTAACAGAAGCCCCAGGTAAGTGAATCTCTTTGTTTTTATTCAATCTTCAGGTCCACTTTAAGGTGGCCATACATTTATCGACTTTGTGGCCGATCAACCATCCGATTTGATTATCAAATCGGATGAAAATCAGTGCTGCTAAGAGAATGCATGAACAATGATGCAACCAATTTCGGGCCGAAATTGGTTGCATGTCTTGGTCGGACATGATGAAAGATGTCGAGCCATCGTGGTTGATCAGGTGTGCAGCTGTAACCGCGAGCAATATCAGGATGAGCGACGAAACCCCCAGCACTGTCCCCTCTGAAGTCAAATGTGTACTATTCTTAATGTGTCTGCAGCTCCATCCACAATCTGCATACATTTGCCTACGTCACTGCGGCAACCACCTGGGGCATGTGTATGCAGATTTTGGACGAAGCCCGCAGAGGACACGGACAGGTAAAGTATAGTGCAACAGGAAGGGGAGGGGGGTGTCAGCGTCAAGGCAGTGGTTGCGGTATCACAAGGTTGATTCCCAAACGCTATCAAATCGATATAAAATTGATCGGGAATTGGCCTGCAGTGCATGGGCAGCCAACTGATCTCTCTCTAATTAGATTCAATTCGAGAGAGATTTGTCTCTTGATTGAATCTGCCCATCATCGCCTGATGTATGGCTACCTTTGGAGTGCTGCCAGATTACGTATGTTTTGGGGGGAAACTACGGTGGTGCTCAAACTTCCCCGACAGGCAGGCCCACTTACACCACTGTCTCTCATTACATGCATTTACTGGTGAAAGGCTGTCTGTCATTACTTGCATTTACTGTTGGAACACTGTCTCTTATGTGCATTTACTGGTGAAACGCTGGCTCTCATTACATGCATTTACTGGTGAAAGGCTGTCATTATGTGCATTTACTTCATATTTTTTTATGTAACTATATTAGATGGTATAATAACTACATTACAGTTAGCCCTGCCCACATGACTACGCCTATTTTTTGCTGTTTTCTCCCATGATCCCCACCTGCCAGCCACTGTGTCCCTTTTGAGCTCCCCCCCAGAAATCTGAAGCTGGAGTTGCCTCTGCCCATCAATCACCCCGTCACCACCTGTCACTGCTACCCATCAGATTAGACCCTAACCTGCCCCTTGCAGGCGTCAGATCACCCACCCACACCCTCAGATCGCCCGCAGACCCGCCGTCAGATCACCTCCCAAGTGCATTGTTTTCACCTGTTCCCTGCTCTAAACACCCACTAATCACCCATCAATCACCCCGTCACCACCTGTTACTGTTACCCATCAGATCAGACCCTAATCTGCCCCTTGTGGGCACCCAATCACCCGCCCACACCCTCAGTTCCCCAGACCCGTTCTGATCAACTCGCCAGTGCATTGCTTGCATACATTCTCGCTTGTAATCACCTACTGATCACCTATCAATCAGCCCATCACCCCCTGTCACTGCTACCCATTAGATCAGACCCTAATCTGCCCCTTGCGGGCAACCAATCACCCCCCCCCCCCCCCACACCCTCAGATAGCCCCCCAGACCCGCTCTGATCAACTCGCCTGTGCACTGCTTGCATATATTCTCCATTGTAATTACGAACTGATCACCTATCAATCACCCCGTCACCCCCTGTCACCACCTGTCACTGCTACCCATCAGGTTAGACCCTAATCTGCCCCTTGCGGGCACCCAATCACCCGCCCACACCCTCAGATAGCCCCCCAGATCCGCTCTGATCAACTTGACAGTGCATTGCTTGCATATATTCTCCCTTGTAATCACCTACGGATCACCTATCAATCACCCCGTCACCCCCTGTCACTGCTACCCATCAGATCAGACTCTAATCTGCCCCTTGTGGGCACCCAATCACCCGCCCACACCCTGAGATAGCCCCCCAGACCCCTCTGATCACCTCCCCAGTGCATTATTTACATCTGTTCTCCCCTCTAATCACCCATCAATCACCCATCAATCACCACCTGTCGCTGCTACCCATCATACCCATCAGATCAGACACTCATCTGCCCCTTGCGGGCACTCAATGACCGGCCCACACCCTCAGATCTCCCTCAGATACCCCCGATCACCTCCCCAGTGCATTGATTGCATCTATTCCCCCCTCTATTCACACCCTGAGACACCCATCAATCACCTCCTGTCACCCCCTAGCACACCTACCCATCAAATCAGGCCCTAATTTGCCCCGTGTGGGCTCCTGATCACTCAGCCAAACCCTCAGATCCCCCTCAGACCCCCTTCCGATCACCTCCCCAGTGCATTGATTGCATCTATTCTCCCCTCTAATCACCCACTGAGACACCCATCAATCACCTCCTGTCACCACCTATCACCCCCTAGCACTCCTATCCATCAGATCAGGCCCTAATCTGGACCTCTGTGAGCTTCTGATCACCCGGCCAAACCCTCACCCGCCCCACCGCAGTGACATAATTTTTTTTCCTGATTACTGCTGGTACGACTTAATTGTGGCGAGACCAACCGTTATGCCACACAATACGCAACCGCCAATCCAAGAGGCTAATATGCCCAGCTTTTACGGTGGAAGCTACTCCAAGATTCCGAACGTAACATTTTTTGGGGCCTTCTCCTTAAAATGGGTCTAGTCAAAAAGAATGTATTGCAGTTTTATTGGTCTACGCACCCAATACATTATTTATTATTATTATTTATTGCATTTATAAAGCGCCAACATATTACGCAGCGCTGCACAATAGATAAATGGGTTAACATACAGGGTAGAACATACGGAAACTCACAACAAAACAAGATCATGCAAATGATTTGATAACAATACAGTGCCATAGGTCAAAATAGAGACTGTTCTAGTCCGCAAGAGGGGTGATTGTCAGTAGGATTGCATAATCAAGCTGGAAACACTAAGGGAGAGAGCCCTGCCAGAGGCTTACAATCTAAAGGGTGGGGGTGGAGACAATAGGTGCATCTTTTGAGAGGGTGTCTAACAGAACATATTATGGTGCTGGTGTAGGGGGGTATGCGAGCATGAAGAGGTGAGTCTTGAGAGCTTGTTTGAAGGTATTAAAGGTGGGGGTGAGTCTGATGGCTGGTGGGAGCGAGTTCCAGAGAGTAGAGGCAGCCCTGGTGAAGTCCTGCAATCGTGCATGTGACGGAGTTATGCGTGGTGCGACTAGGCGCAGGTCATTGGAGGATCAGAGGGGGCGGGCTGGTATGTGCCTGTCGACAGGTACATCACATGCCCATGTTCTCTGCTGCCATGTCCAGGTCACGATTTGAGAACATCCTGCGCTTCCTGCACTTCAGTGCCAATACAACCTGTCATCTAAGAGGCCACCCTGCTTATGACTGGTTCCACAAAATACGGCCCCTCATTGACCACCTGTCATCAAAATTTGCAGATGCTTATACCCCTGAACAGTCATTTTGAGGCATTTGGTTTCTAGACTACTCACCATACACCTAACAGAATACCTTGGGGTGTCTTCTTTCTAAAATGGGGTCACTTGTGGGGTTCCTATACTGCCCTGGCATTTTAGGGGCCCTAAACCGTGAGGTGTAGTCTAGAAACTAAATGCCTGAAAATGACCTATGAATTTATTATTTATTTATTGTATTTATAAAGTGCCAACATATTATGCAGCGCTGGGCATTAATTTAGGTTACAGACAATATTTAGTGGTGACAAACAGCAATATGACAATACAGGAATACAAGAAAACCAGATCACACAGCACAGTATGAGTACAAGGTAATGCTTAGTCAGTCACTGGAGGGGAGCATGGAGATTAGGCAAGTTAGGTTCACTCAGATGCATAGCATTGGTGCACAGTAATGGAGGTGCATGATCAGGTAGGACACAAAAGGATGAGGACCCTGCCCAAAGGCTTACAACCTAGAGGGAGAGGTAGGGACACGAGAGGTAGGGGACCAGAGTTCAGCTGTGGGTTTAGAGCAATTGTGAGGGGTGGTAGGCCAGAGTAAAAAGGTGAGTTTTGAGGGCCTTCTTGAAGGTGTTGAAGGAGGGGGCTGCCCTAATGGGTGGAGGTAGGGAGTACTGTTGCTCGGATACCTCATTATCCTATTCGAGTTTGGTCGAATTCGGATAGTAAACTATCCGAATTCACTCGAAGTTCAATATCCGATGTAATCGAATATCCGATTCGACCTCGGATATCCGACGTCACTATCCGAGTCTGTATTCGAGTAAATTATTCGAGCTGGCCTTAAATAGCTTGTAAAACTTGTATTGGAGGTCAATGATGCATGAAACCACCTTTTTATGAAGAAAAACATCAAGTTATTAGGCGGTGATGTAGTAGTTATAAAAAAGGTATCAAAAATAGTAAATTAACTTCATGAAAAGTGTTTGCATGAGAAGGTGTGTCCAAAATGGTTGTAAGTTGGAAGTCTTCATTTACATCGTCTTCATCTTCTTCTTCTATATCTTCTTCTTCTTCTTCTTCTTCTATATCTTCTTCTTATTCTTCTTCTATATCTTCTTCTTCTTCTATATCTTCTTCTTCTATATCTTCTTCTTCTATATCTTCTTCCTCTTCTTCTATATCTTCTTCTTCTTCTTCTTCTTCTTCTTCTTCTTCTTCTTCTTCTATATCTTCTTCTTCTATATCTTCTTCTTCTTTTTCTTCTTCTTCTTCTTCTTCTTCATCTTCTTCTTATTCTTCTATATCTTCTTCTTCTTCTTCTTCTTCTTCTTCTTCTTCTTCTTCTTCTTCTTGTGGTCAAAACTCAGGTGGGAGGCTTAGAATTGAAGTTGAATAGTCCGAATGGAGGGTTTAGGCTTAGAAATCCAGTTTTGGCCTTCGAATCTTGGTTTTAGGGTTAGGGTTAGGTTAGGGTTAGAAGACAGGGTTTAGGGTTAGAATTTAGGGTTAGAATTGAGGGTTTTAGGCTTAGAATTTAGGGTTGTGGCCTAGAAATTAGGGTTTCGGCTTCGAAATTAGGGTTAGAAAGAAAAAAAATATTTTTGTTGGGGCTTTTTTTTCCCCCAATAAACCTTCTCCTCGAAAAAAAATAACTTGTTTTTTTTTTTTTTTTTTTTTTTTGCCAAGAGACCAATTCTTCTTCTTCTTCTTCTTCTTCTTCTTCTTCTTCTTCTTCTTGTGGTCAAAACTCAGGTGGGAGGCTTAGAATTGAAGTTGAATAGTCCGAATGGAGGGTTTAGGCTTAGAAATCCAGTTTTGGCCTTCGAATCTTGGTTTTAGGGTTAGGGTTAGGTTAGGGTTAGAAGACAGGGTTTAGGGTTAGAATTTAGGGTTAGAATTGAGGGTTTTAGGCTTAGAATTTAGGGTTGTGGCCTAGAAATTAGGGTTTCGGCTTCGAAATTAGGGTTAGAAAGAAAAAAAATAATTTTGTTGGGGCTTTTTTTCCCCCAATAAACCTTCTCGAAAAAAAATAACTTTTTTTTTTTTTTGTTTTTTTTTTTTTTTGCCAAGAGACCAATTCTTCTTCTTCTTCTTCTTCTTCTTCTTCTTCTTCTTCTTCTTCTTCTTCTTCTTCTTCTTCTTCTTCTTCTTCTTGTGGTCAAAACTCAGGTGGGAGGCTTAGAATTGAAGTTGAATAGTCCGAATGGAGGGTTTAGGCTTAGAAATCCAGTTTTGGCCTTCGAATCTTGGTTTTAGGGTTAGGGTTAGGTTAGGGTTAGAAGACAGGGTTTAGGGTTAGAATTTAGGGTTAGAATTGAGGGTTTTAGGCTTAGAATTTAGGGTTGTGGCCTAGAAATTAGGGTTTCGGCTTCGAAATTAGGGTTAGAAAGAAAAAAAATATTTTTGTTGGGGCTTTTTTTTCCCCCAATAAACCTTCTCCTCGAAAAAAAATAACTTTTTTTTTTTTTTTTTTTTTTTTTTTGCCAAGAGACCAATTCTTCTTCTTCTTCTTCTTCTTCTTCTTCTTCTTCTTCTTCTTCTTCTTGTGGTCAAAACTCAGGTGGGAGGCTTAGAATTGAAGTTGAATAGTCCGAATGGAGGGTTTAGGCTTAGAAATCCAGTTTTGGCCTTCGAATCTTGGTTTTAGGGTTAGGGTTAGGTTAGGGTTAGAAGACAGGGTTTAGGGTTAGAATTGAGGGTTTTAGGCTTAGAATTTAGGGTTGTGGCCTAGAAATTAGGGTTTCGGCTTCGAAATTAGGGTTAGAAAGAAAAAAAATATTTTTGTTGGGGCTTTTTTTTCCCCCAATAAACCTTCTCCTCGAAAAAAATAACTTGTTTTTTTTTTTTTTTTTTTTTTTTTGCCAAGAGACCAATTCTTCTTCTTCTTCTTCTTCTTCTTCTTCTTCTTCTTCTTCTTCTTCTTCTTCTGGTCAAAACTCAGGTGGGAGGCTTAGAATTGAAGTTGAATAGTCCGAATGGAGGGTTTAGGCTTAGAAATCCAGTTTTGGCCTTCGAATCTTGGTTTTAGGGTTAGGGTTAGGTTAGGGTTAGAAGACAGGGTTTAGGGTTAGAATTTAGGGTTAGAATTGAGGGTTTTAGGCTTAGAATTTAGGGTTGTGGCCTAGAAATTAGGGTTTCGGCTTCGAAATTAGGGTTAGAAAGAAAAAAAATATTTTTGTTGGGGCTTTTTTTTCCCCCAATAAACCTTCTCGAAAAAAAATAACTTTTTTTTTTTTTTTTTTTTTTTTTGCCAAGAGACCAATTCTTCTTCTTCTTCTTCTTCTTCTTCTTCTTCTTCTTCTTGTGGTCAAAACTCAGGTGGGAGGCTTAGAATTGAAGTTGAATAGTCCGAATGGAGGGTTTAGGCTTAGAAATCCAGTTTTGGCCTTCGAATCTTGGTTTTAGGGTTAGGGTTAGGTTAGGGTTAGAAGACAGGGTTTAGGGTTAGAATTTAGGGTTAGAATTGAGGGTTTTAGGCTTAGAATTTAGGGTTGTGGCCTAGAAATTAGGGTTTCGGCTTCGAAATTAGGGTTAGAAAGAAAAAAAATATTTTTGTTGGGGCTTTTTTTTCCCCAATAAACCTTCTCGAAAAAAAATAACTTGTTTTTTTTTTTTTTTTTTTTTTTTTTGTGCCAAGAGACCAATTCTTCTTCTTCTTCTTCTTCTTCTTCTTCTTCTTCTTCTTCTTCTTCTTCTTCTTCTTCTTCTTCTTCTTGTGGTCAAAACTCAGGTGGGAGGCTTAGAATTGAAGTTGAATAGTCCGAATGGAGGGCTTAGGCTTAGAAATCCAGTTTTGGCCTTCGAATCTTGGTTTTAGGGTTAGGGTTAGGTTAGGGTTAGAAGACAGGGTTTAGGGTTAGAATTTAGGGTCTGAATTGAGGGTTTTAGGCTTAGAATTTAGGGTTGTGGCCTAGAAATTAGGGTTTCGGCTTCGAAATTAGGGTTAGAAAGAAAAAAAATATTTTTGTTGGGGCTTTTTTTTCCCCCAATAAACCTTCTCCTCGAAAAAAAATAACTTGTTTTTTTTTTTTTTTTTTTTTTGCCAAGAGACCAATTCTTCTTCTTCTTCTTCTTCTTCTTCTTCTTCTTCTTCTTCTTCTTCTTCTTCTTCTTCTTGTGGTCAAAACTCAGGTGGGAGGCTTAGAATTGAAGTTGAATAGTCCGAATGGAGGGTTTAGGCTTAGAAATCCAGTTTTGGCCTTCGAATCTTGGTTTTAGGGTTAGGGTTAGGTTAGGGTTAGAAGACAGGGTTTAGGGTTAGAATTTAGGGTTAGAATTGAGGGTTTTAGGCTTAGAATTTAGGGTTGTGGCCTAGAAATTAGGGTTTCGGCTTCGAAATTAGGGTTAGAAAGAAAAAAAATAATTTTGTTGGGGCTTTTTTTCCCCCAATAAACCTTCTCGAAAAAAAATAACTTTTTTTTTTTTTTGTTTTTTTTTTTTTTTGCCAAGAGACCAATTCTTCTTCTTCTTCTTCTTCTTCTTCTTCTTCTTCTTCTTCTTCTTCTTCTTGTGGTCAAAACTCAGGTGGGAGGCTTAGAATTGAAGTTGAATAGTCCGAATGGAGGGTTTAGGCTTAGAAATCCAGTTTTGGCCTTCGAATCTTGGTTTTAGGGTTAGGGTTAGGTTAGGGTTAGAAGACAGGGTTTAGGGTTAGAATTTAGGGTTAGAATTGAGGGTTTTAGGCTTAGAATTTAGGGTTGTGGCCTAGAAATTAGGGTTTCGGCTTCGAAATTAGGGTTAGAAAGAAAAAAAATATTTTTGTTGGGGCTTTTTTTTCCCCCAATAAACCTTCTCCTCGAAAAAAAATAACTTTTTTTTTTTTTTTTTTTTTTTTTTGCCAAGAGACCAATTCTTCTTCTTCTTCTTCTTCTTCTTCTTCTTCTTCTTCTTCTTCTTCTTCTTGTGGTCAAAACTCAGGTGGGAGGCTTAGAATTGAAGTTGAATAGTCCGAATGGAGGGTTTAGGCTTAGAAATCCAGTTTTGGCCTTCGAATCTTGGTTTTAGGGTTAGGGTTAGGTTAGGGTTAGAAGACAGGGTTTAGGGTTAGAATTGAGGGTTTTAGGCTTAGAATTTAGGGTTGTGGCCTAGAAATTAGGGTTTCGGCTTCGAAATTAGGGTTAGAAAGAAAAAAAATATTTTTGTTGGGGCTTTTTTTTCCCCCAATAAACCTTCTCCTCGAAAAAAATAACTTTTTTTTTTTTTTTTTTTTTTTTTTTTGCCAAGAGACCAATTCTTCTTCTTCTTCTTCTTCTTCTTCTTCTTCTTCTTCTTCTTCTTCTTCTTCTGGTCAAAACTCAGGTGGGAGGCTTAGAATTGAAGTTGAATAGTCCGAATGGAGGGTTTAGGCTTAGAAATCCAGTTTTGGCCTTCGAATCTTGGTTTTAGGGTTAGGGTTAGGTTAGGGTTAGAAGACAGGGTTTAGGGTTAGAATTTAGGGTTAGAATTGAGGGTTTTAGGCTTAGAATTTAGGGTTGTGGCCTAGAAATTAGGGTTTCGGCTTCGAAATTAGGGTTAGAAAGAAAAAAAATATTTTTGTTGGGGCTTTTTTTTCCCCCAATAAACCTTCTCGAAAAAAAATAACTTTTTTTTTTTTTTTTTTTTTTTTGCCAAGAGACCAATTCTTCTTCTTCTTCTTCTTCTTCTTCTTCTTCTTCTTCTTGTGGTCAAAACTCAGGTGGGAGGCTTAGAATTGAAGTTGAATAGTCCGAATGGAGGGTTTAGGCTTAGAAATCCAGTTTTGGCCTTCGAATCTTGGTTTTAGGGTTAGGGTTAGGTTAGGGTTAGAAGACAGGGTTTAGGGTTAGAATGTAGGGTTAGAATTGAGGGTTTTAGGCTTAGAATTGAGGGTTGTGGCCTAGAAATTAGGGTTTCGGCTTCGAAATTAGGGTTAGAAAGAAAAAAAAAAATTTTGTTGGGGCTTTTTTTCCCCCCAATAAACCTTCTCCTCGAAAAAAAATAACTTGTTTTTTTTTTTTTTTTTTTTTTTTTTTTTGCCAAGAGACCAATTCTTCTTCTTCTTCTTCTTCTTCTTCTTCTTCTTCTTCTTCTTCTTCTTCTTCTTCTTGTGGTCAAAACTCAGGTGGGAGGCTTCGAATTGAAGTAGAATAGTCCGAATGGAGGGTTTAGGCTTAGAAATCCAGTTTTGGCCTTCGAATCTTGGTTTTAGGGTTAGGGTTAGGTTAGGGTTAGAAGACAGGGTTTAGGGTTAGAATGTAGGGTTAGAATTGAGGGTTTTAGGCTTAGAATTGAGGGTTGTGGCCTAGAAATTAGGGTTTCGGCTTCGAAATTAGGGTTAGAAAGAAAAAAAAAATTTTTGTTGGGGCTTTTTTTCCCCCCAATAAACCTTCTCCTCGAAAAAAAATAACTTGTTTTTTTTTTTTTTTTTTTTTTTTTTTTGCCAAGAGACCAATTCTTCTTCTTCTTCTTCTTCTTCTTCTTCTTCTTCTTCTTCTTCTTCTTCTTCTTCTTGTGGTCAAAACTCAGGTGGGAGGCTTCGAATTGAAGTAGAATAGTCCGAATGGAGGGTTTAGGCTTAGAAATCCAGTTTTGGCCTTCGAATCTTGGTTTTAGGGTTAGGGTTAGGTTAGGGTTAGAAGACAGGGTTTAGGGTTAGAATGTAGGGTTAGAATTGAGGGTTTTAGGCTTAGAATTGAGGGTTGTGGCCTAGAAATTAGGGTTTCGGCTTCGAAATTAGGGTTAGAAAGAAAAAAAAAAATTTTGTTGGGGCTTTTTTTCCCCCCAATAAACCTTCTCCTCGAAAAAAAATAACTTGTTTTTTTTTTTTTTTTTTTTTTTTTTTTTGCCAAGAGACCAATTCTTCTTCTTCTTCTTCTTCTTCTTCTTCTTCTTCTTCTTCTTCTTCTTCTTCTTCTTGTGGTCAAAACTCAGGTGGGAGGCTTCGAATTGAAGTAGAATAGTCCGAATGGAGGGTTTAGGCTTAGAAATCCAGTTTTGGCCTTCGAATCTTGGTTTTAGGGTTAGGGTTAGGTTAGGGTTAGAAGACAGGGTTTAGGGTTAGAATGTAGGGTTAGAATTGAGGGTTTTAGGCTTAGAATTGAGGGTTGTGGCCTAGAAATTAGGGTTTCGGCTTCGAAATTAGGGTTAGAAAGAAAAAAAAAATTTTTGTTGGGGCTTTTTTTCCCCCCAATAAACCTTCTCCTCGAAAAAAAATAACTTGTTTTTTTTTTTTTTTTTTTTTTTTTTTTGCCAAGAGACCAATTCTTCTTCTTCTTCTTCTTCTTCTTCTTCTTCTTCTTCTTCTTCTTCTTCTTGTGGTCAAAACTCAGGTGGGAGGCTTCGAATTGAAGTAGAATAGTCCGAATGGAGGGTTTAGGCTTAGAAATCCAGTTTTGGCCTTCGAATCTTGGTTTTAGGGTTAGGGTTAGGTTAGGGTTAGAAGACAGGGTTTAGGGTTAGAATGTAGGGTTAGAATTGAGGGTTTTAGGCTTAGAATTGAGGGTTGTGGCCTAGAAATTAGGGTTTCGGCTTCGAAATTAGGGTTAGAGGTTAGGGTTGGGTTAGGGTTAGGGTTAGGGTTAGGGTTAGGGTTAGGGTTAGGGTTAGGGTTAGGGTTAGGGTTAGGGTTAGGGTTAGGGTTAGGGTTAGGGTTAGGGTTAGGGTTAGGGTTAGGGTTATAGGGAAAACGAAGAAAATGTCCCAACGTCCCACTCAATGTAAGTCTATGGGGACGGGTTAGTTTTGGATGCCGTTTCTGTTAGGAATGAGCCAAGCTCTTGAAACTTGGTACATAGGTAGAGGCTGGATTGTCCGACATTAATTTAAAATCTGGGGTTACTAGCCCCCCGAGAACTGGAGATATTGCACCCCAAAATTGGAAATTATGAATAAAGGCTGTTTCTGTTAGGAACATCCCAGACTTTTGATATTTGGAATGTCAGTAGAGGAAATGACAACCTTCATACACTGCAAATTTGGGGTTCCTACCACCATGCAAATCAGAGTTATGGGGGTGCAAATGTGCAAAAATTTACCATAGGCTTTCATTGGGGACTAGGTTTTGAGGGTACAAAAGTGCAGATTTCTGCGAAACGGTAAGGCTGAGCGACCCTAAATTTTCAGGCTTTGTTGGAATTTTTAGGGGGCTCAGGAATGGTGAGTTTGGGGTCCCTACCCCAAAGATTTCATACCCTAGAGTCATAAAAACATGTATTTTTGCACTTGTACTGGTGACAAACGTAAATCGCTGCCATGGTTGATAGCAACATCTGAAACTCACAGTATTTGGCATGAAGATAGAAGGCATATTGACTTACTTGTACTCCAAGTGTGGGGTCCCTACCACCCTGCAAACCAGAGTTATGGGGTTGCAAAAATGCTAAAATCCCCCATAGGCTTTCATTAGGGCCTATGTTTTGAGGTACAAAAGTGGAGATTTCTGCCGAACGGTAAGGCTGAGCGGCCCCAAATTTTCAGGCTTTGTTGTGACTTTTAGGGGGCTCAGGACTGATGAGTTTGGGATCTCTATCCCAAAGAAGTCATACCCTAGGGTCATAGAAACATGTTTATTTTTGCACTTCTACTGGTAACAAACGTAAATCGCTGCCATGGTCGATAGAAACGTCTGAGGCTCACAGCATTTGGTAGGAAGTTAGAAAGGATATTGACTTTTTTGTAATCCAAGTGTAGGGTCTCTACCACCCTGCAAACCAGAGTTATGGGGGTTCAAAAGTGCTAAAATCCCTCATAGGCTTTCATAAGGGCCTATGTATTGAGGTACAAAAGCAGAGATTTCTGACGAATGGTAAGGCTGAGCAGCCCCAAATTTTCAGGCTTTGTTTTGACTTCTAGGGGGCTCAGGACTGATGAGTTTGGGGTCCCTATCCCAAAGAAGTCATACCCTAGGGTCATAGAAACATGTTTATTTTTGCACTTCTACTGGTGAAAAATGTAAATCGCTGCCATGGTCGATAGAAATGTTAGCGTTGGGACTTCGGACCTTTTTCACAAGTATTTTGGGCCAGCTTGCTCCACTCCACAGGGTTATAGGGGAAACGAAGAAAGTGATGTTTTGATGCTTTTCTATACCGCCTATAGCCACCAGGGGGTGAATTGAGTATCTGTCTAATTAGAGGGGAATCCCTGGATTTAGAGCCCTTCAGGGACAGAGGTGGCACTGTGGAGCATGTTTCCTGTCAGCGTTAGAGTCAGCGTTAAACTCGGCATTACACTCAGCGTTAGACTCAGCGTTGGACTCAGCGTTAAACTCAGCGTTGGACTCAGCGTTAAACTCAGCGTTGGACTCAGCGTTGGACTCAGCGTTGGACTCAGCGTTGGACTCAGCGTTGGACTCAGCGTTAGACTCAGCGTTAGACTCAGCGTTGGACTCAGCGTTAGACTCAGCGTTGGACTCAGCGTTGGACTCAGCGTTGGACTCAGCGTTGGACTCAGCGTTGGACTCAGCGTTAGACTCAGCGTTAGACTCAGCGTTGGACTCAGCGTTAGACTCAGCGTTGGACTCAGCGTTAGACTCAGCGTTGGACTCAGCGTTGGACTCAGCGTTGGACTCAGCGTTAGACTCAGCGTTAAACTCAGCGTTGGACTCAGCGTTGGACTCAGCATTAGACTCAGCGTTGGACTCAGCGTTGAACTCAGCGTTAGACTCAGCGTTAACTCAGCGTTGGACTCAGCGTTGGACTCAGTGTTGGACTCAGCGTTAAACTCAGCGTTGGACTCAGCGTTAGACTCAGCGTTGGACTCAGCGTTAGACTCAGCGTTGGACTCAGCGTTGAACTCAGCGTTGAACTCAGCGTTGGACTCAGCGTTAGACTCAGCATTGGACTCAGCGTTAGACTCAGCGTTGAACTCAGCATTAGACTCAGCGTTAGACTCAGCGTTGAACTCAGCGTTAGACTCAGTGTTAGACTCAGCGTTAACTCAGCGTTGAACTCAGCGTTGGACTCAGCATTGGACTCAGCGTTAAACTCAGCGTTGGACTCAGCGTTGGACTCAGCGTTGGACTCAGCGTTAGACTCAGCGTTGAACTCAGCGTTAGACTCAGCGTTGGACTCAGCGTTAACTCAGCGTTAGACTCAGCGTTGAACTCAGCGTTAGACTCAGCGTTGAACTCAGCGTTAGACTCAGCGTTGGACTCAGCGTTAGACTCAGCGTTGAACTCAGCGTTAGACTCAGCGTTGGACTCAGCGTTAACTCAGCGTTAAACTCAGCGTTGGACTCAGCGTTAAACTCAGCGTTGGACTCAGCATTGGACTCAGCATTGGACTCAGCGTTGGACTCAGCGTTAGACTCAGCGTTGGACTCAGCGTTAAACTCAGCATTGGACTCAGCGTTGGACTCAGCGTTGGACTCAGCGTTAGACTCAGCGTTGAACTCAGCGTTAGACTCAGCGTTGGACTCAGCGTTAACTCAGCGTTAGACTCAGCGTTGAACTCAGCGTTAGACTCAGCGTTGGACTCAGCGTTGGACTCAGCGTTGGACTCAGCGTTGGACTCAGCGTTAGACTCAGCGTTAACTCAGCCTTAACTCAGCGTTGGACTCAGCGTTGGACTCAGCGTTGGACTCAGCGTTGGACTCAGCGTTAAACTCAGCGTTGGACTCAGCGTTAGACTCAGCGTTGGACTCAGCGTTGGACTCAGCGTTGGACTCAGCGTTGAACTCAGCGTTAGACTCAGCGTTGGACTCAGCGTTAGACTCAGCATTGGACTCAGCGTTAGACTCAGCGTTGAACTCAGCATTAGACTCAGCGTTGAACTCAGCGTTAGACTCAGTGTTAGACTCAGCGTTAACTCAGCGTTGAACTCAGCGTTGGACTCAGCGTTAGACTCAGCGTTAAACTCAGCGTTGGACTCAGCGTTGGACTCAGCATTGGACTCAGCATTAGACTCAGCATTGGACTCAGCATTAGACTCAGCGTTGGACTCAGCGTTAGACTCAGCGTTGGACTCAGCGTTGAACTCAGCGTTAGACTCAGCCTTGGACTCAGCGTTAGACTCAGCATTGGACTCAGCGTTAACTCAGCGTTAGACTCAGCGTTGAACTCAGCGTTAGACTCAGCGTTGAACTCAGCGTTAGACTCAGCGTTGGACTCAGCGTTAACTCAGCGTTAAACTCAGCGTTGGACTCAGCGTTAAACTCAGCGTTGGACTCAGCATTGGACTCAGCATTAGACTCAGCGTTGGACTCAGCGTTAGACTCAGCGTTGGACTCAGCGTTAAACTCAGCGTTGGACTCAGCGTTGGACTCAGCGTTGGACTCAGCGTTAGACTCAGCGTTGAACTCAGCGTTAGACTCAGCGTTGGACTCAGCGTTAACTCAGCGTTAAACTCAGCGTTGGACTCAGCGTTAAACTCAGCGTTGGACTCAGCATTGGACTCAGCATTAGACTCAGCGTTGGACTCAGCGTTAGACTCAGCGTTGGACTCAGCGTTGAACTCAGCGTTAGACTCAGCGTTAGACTCAGCGTTGGACTCAGCGTTAGACTCAGCATTGGACTCAGCGTTGAACTCAGCGTTAACTCAGCGTTAAACTCAGCGTTGGACTCAGCGTTAAACTCAGCGTTGGACTCAGCATTGGACTCAGCATTAGACTCAGCGTTGGACTCAGCGTTAGACTCAGCGTTGGACTCAGCGTTGAACTCAGCGTTAGACTCAGCGTTGGACTCAGCGTTAAACTCAGCGTTGGACTCAGCGTTGGACTCAGCGTTGGACTCAGCGTTAGACTCAGCGTTGAACTCAGCGTTAGACTCAGCGTTGGACTCAGCGTTAACTCAGCGTTAAACTCAGCGTTGGACTCAGCGTTAAACTCAGCGTTGGACTCAGCATTGGACTCAGCATTAGACTCAGCGTTGGACTCAGCGTTGGACTCAGCGTTGGACTCAGCGTTAAACTCAGCGTTAGACTCAGCGTTGGACTCAGCGTTAGACTCAGCGTTGGACTCAGCGTTGGACTCAGCGTTGGACTCAGCGTTAAACTCAGCGTTGGACTCAGCGTTGGACTCAGCGTTAAACTCAGCGTTGGACTCAGCGTTGGACTCAGCGTTGGACTCAGCGTTGGACTCAGCGTTAGACTCAGCGTTAGACTCAGCGTTGAACTCAGCGTTAGACTCAGCGTTGGACTCAGCGTTAACTCAGCGTTAGACTCAGCGTTGAACTCAGCGTTAGACTCAGCGTTGGACTCAGCGTTGGACTCAGCGTTGGACTCAGCGTTGGACTCAGCGTTAGACTCAGCGTTAACTCAGCGTTGGACTCAGCGTTGGACTCAGCGTTGGACTCAGCGTTAAACTCAGCGTTGGACTCAGCGTTAGACTCAGCGTTGGACTCAGCGTTAGACTCAGCGTTGGACTCAGCGTTGAACTCAGCGTTAGACTCAGCGTTGGACTCAGCGTTAGACTCAGCATTGGACTCAGCGTTAGACTCAGCGTTGAACTCAGCATTAGACTCAGCGTTGAACTCAGCGTTGAACTCAGCGTTAGACTCAGCGTTAACTCAGCGTTAAACTCAGCGTTGGACTCAGCGTTAAACTCAGCGTTGGACTCAGCATTGGACTCAGCATTAGACTCAGCGTTGGACTCAGCGTTAGACTCAGCGTTGGACTCAGCGTTAAACTCAGCGTTGGACTCAGCGTTGGACTCAGCGTTGGACTCAGCGTTAGACTCAGCGTTGAACTCAGCGTTAGACTCAGCGTTGGACTCAGCGTTAGACTCAGCATTGGACTCAGCGTTGAACTCAGCGTTAACTCAGCGTTAAACTCAGCGTTGGACTCAGCGTTAAACTCAGCGTTGGACTCAGCATTGGACTCAGCATTAGACTCAGCGTTGGACTCAGCGTTAGACTCAGCGTTGGACTCAGCGTTGAACTCAGCGTTAAACTCAGCGTTGGACTCAGCGTTGGACTCAGCGTTGGACTCAGCGTTAGACTCAGCGTTGAACTCAGCGTTAGACTCAGCGTTGGACTCAGCGTTAACTCAGCGTTAAACTCAGCGTTGGACTCAGCGTTAAACTCAGCGTTGGACTCAGCATTGGACTCAGCATTAGACTCAGCGTTGGACTCAGCGTTAGACTCAGCGTTGGACTCAGCGTTAAACTCAGCGTTAGACTCAGCGTTAGACTCAGCGTTGGACTCAGCGTTAGACTCAGCATTGGACTCAGCGTTGAACTCAGCGTTAACTCAGCGTTAAACTCAGCGTTGGACTCAGCGTTAAACTCAGCGTTGGACTCAGCATTGGACTCAGCATTAGACTCAGCGTTGGACTCAGCGTTAGACTCAGCGTTGGACTCAGCGTTGAACTCAGCGTTAGACTCAGCGTTGGACTCAGCGTTAGACTCAGCATTGGACTCAGCGTTGAACTCAGCGTTGGACTCAGCGTTGGACTCAGCGTTGGACTCAGCGTTGGACTCAGCGTTAGACTCAGCGTTGAACTCAGCGTTAGACTCAGCGTTGGACTCAGCGTTGGACTCAGCGTTGGACTCAGCGTTAAACTCAGCGTTAAACTCAGCATTGGACTCAGCGTTGGACTCAGCGTTAAACTCAGCGTTGGACTCAGCGTTGGACTCAGCGTTGGACTCAGCGTTGGACTCAGCGTTAGACTCAGCGTTAAACTCAGCGTTAACTCAGCGTTAGACTCAGCGTTGAACTCAGCGTTAGACTCAGCGTTGAACTCAGCGTTAGACTCAGCGTTGAACTCAGCGTTAACTCAGCGTTGGACTCAGCGTTGGACTCAGCGTTGAACTCAGCGTTAGACTCAGCGTTAGACTCAGCGTTAGACTCAGCGTTAGACTCAGCGTTAGACTCAGAAGTTAGGGTTGAAGTTAGGGTTGAAGTTAGTGTTAGGGTTAGGGTTGGGACTTAGGAAATTCTTACAAGTATTTTGTGCCAGCTTGGCCCGCTCCACAGGGTTATAGGGAAAACGAAGAAAATGTCCCAACGTCCCACTCAATGTAAGTCTATGGGGACGGGTTAGTTTTGGATGCCGTTTCTGTTAGGAATGAGCCAAGCTCTTGAAACTTGGTACATAGGTAGAGGCTGGATTGTCCGACATTAATTTAAAATCTGGGGTTACTAGCCCCCCGAGAACTGGAGATATTGCACCCCAAAATTGGAAATTATGAATAAAGGCTGTTTCTGTTAGGAACATCCCAGACTTTTGATATTTGGAATGTCAGTAGAGGAAATGACAACCTTCATACACTGCAAATTTGGGGTTCCTACCACCATGCAAATCAGAGTTATGGGGGTGCAAATGTGCAAAAATTTACCATAGGCTTTCATTGGGGACTAGGTTTTGAGGGTACAAAAGTGCAGATTTCTGCGAAACGGTAAGGCTGAGCGACCCTAAATTTTCAGGCTTTGTTGGAATTTTTAGGGGGCTCAGGAATGGTGAGTTTGGGGTCCCTACCCCAAAGATTTCATACCCTAGAGTCATAAAAACATGTATTTTTGCACTTGTACTGGTGACAAACGTAAATCGCTGCCATGGTTGATAGCAACATCTGAAACTCACAGTATTTGGCATGAAGATAGAAGGCATATTGACTTACTTGTACTCCAAGTGTGGGGTCCCTACCACCCTGCAAACCAGAGTTATGGGGTTGCAAAAATGCTAAAATCCCCCATAGGCTTTCATTAGGGCCTATGTTTTGAGGTACAAAAGTGGAGATTTCTGCCGAACGGTAAGGCTGAGCGGCCCCAAATTTTCAGGCTTTGTTGTGACTTTTAGGGGGCTCAGGACTGATGAGTTTGGGATCTCTATCCCAAAGAAGTCATACCCTAGGGTCATAGAAACATGTTTATTTTTGCACTTCTACTGGTAACAAACGTAAATCGCTGCCATGGTCGATAGAAACGTCTGAGGCTCACAGCATTTGGTAGGAAGTTAGAAAGGATATTGACTTTTTTGTAATCCAAGTGTAGGGTCTCTACCACCCTGCAAACCAGAGTTATGGGGGTTCAAAAGTGCTAAAATCCCTCATAGGCTTTCATAAGGGCCTATGTATTGAGGTACAAAAGCAGAGATTTCTGACGAATGGTAAGGCTGAGCAGCCCCAAATTTTCAGGCTTTGTTTTGACTTCTAGGGGGCTCAGGACTGATGAGTTTGGGGTCCCTATCCCAAAGAAGTCATACCCTAGGGTCATAGAAACATGTTTATTTTTGCACTTCTACTGGTGAAAAATGTAAATCGCTGCCATGGTCGATAGAAATGTTAGCGTTGGGACTTCGGACCTTTTTCACAAGTATTTTGGGCCAGCTTGCTCCACTCCACAGGGTTATAGGGGAAACGAAGAAAGTGATGTTTTGATGCTTTTCTATACCGCCTATAGCCACCAGGGGGTGAATTGAGTATCTGTCTAATTAGAGGGGAATCCCTGGATTTAGAGCCCTTCAGGGACAGAGGTGGCACTGTGGAGCATGTTTCCTGTCAGCGTTAGAGTCAGCGTTAAACTCGGCATTACACTCAGCGTTAGACTCAGCGTTGGACTCAGCGTTAAACTCAGCGTTGGACTCAGCGTTAAACTCAGCGTTGGACTCAGCGTTGGACTCAGCGTTGGACTCAGCGTTGGACTCAGCGTTGGACTCAGCGTTGGACTCAGCGTTAGACTCAGCGTTAGACTCAGCGTTGGACTCAGCGTTAGACTCAGCGTTGGACTCAGCGTTAGACTCAGCGTTGGACTCAGCGTTGGACTCAGCGTTGGACTCAGCGTTAGACTCAGCGTTAAACTCAGCGTTGGACTCAGCGTTGGACTCAGCATTAGACTCAGCGTTGGACTCAGCGTTGAACTCAGCGTTAGACTCAGCGTTAACTCAGCGTTGGACTCAGCGTTGGACTCAGTGTTGGACTCAGCGTTAAACTCAGCGTTGGACTCAGCGTTAGACTCAGCGTTAGACTCAGCGTTGGACTCAGCGTTGAACTCAGCGTTGAACTCAGCGTTGGACTCAGCGTTAGACTCAGCATTGGACTCAGCGTTAGACTCAGCGTTGAACTCAGCATTAGACTCAGCGTTAGACTCAGCGTTGAACTCAGCGTTAGACTCAGTGTTAGACTCAGCGTTAACTCAGCGTTGAACTCAGCGTTGGACTCAGCGTTGGACTCAGCGTTAAACTCAGCGTTGGACTCAGCGTTGGACTCAGCGTTGGACTCAGCGTTAGACTCAGCGTTGAACTCAGCGTTAGACTCAGCGTTGGACTCAGCGTTAACTCAGCGTTAGACTCAGCGTTGAACTCAGCGTTAGACTCAGCGTTGAACTCAGCGTTAGACTCAGCGTTGGACTCAGCGTTAGACTCAGCGTTGAACTCAGCGTTAGACTCAGCGTTGGACTCAGCGTTAACTCAGCGTTAAACTCAGCGTTGGACTCAGCGTTAAACTCAGCGTTGGACTCAGCATTGGACTCAGCATTGGACTCAGCGTTGGACTCAGCGTTAGACTCAGCGTTGGACTCAGCGTTAAACTCAGCATTGGACTCAGCGTTGGACTCAGCGTTGGACTCAGCGTTAGACTCAGCGTTGAACTCAGCGTTAGACTCAGCGTTGGACTCAGCGTTAACTCAGCGTTAGACTCAGCGTTGAACTCAGCGTTAGACTCAGCGTTGGACTCAGCGTTGGACTCAGCGTTGGACTCAGCGTTGGACTCAGCGTTAGACTCAGCGTTAACTCAGCCTTAACTCAGCGTTGGACTCAGCGTTGGACTCAGCGTTGGACTCAGCGTTGGACTCAGCGTTAAACTCAGCGTTGGACTCAGCGTTAGACTCAGCGTTGGACTCAGCGTTGGACTCAGCGTTGGACTCAGCGTTGAACTCAGCGTTAGACTCAGCGTTGGACTCAGCGTTAGACTCAGCATTGGACTCAGCGTTAGACTCAGCGTTGAACTCAGCATTAGACTCAGCGTTGAACTCAGCGTTAGACTCAGTGTTAGACTCAGCGTTAACTCAGCGTTGAACTCAGCGTTGGACTCAGCGTTGGACTCAGCGTTAAACTCAGCGTTGGACTCAGCGTTGGACTCAGCATTGGACTCAGCATTAGACTCAGCATTGGACTCAGCATTAGACTCAGCGTTGGACTCAGCGTTAGACTCAGCGTTGGACTCAGCGTTGAACTCAGCGTTAGACTCAGCCTTGGACTCAGCGTTAGACTCAGCATTGGACTCAGCGTTAACTCAGCGTTAGACTCAGCGTTGAACTCAGCGTTAGACTCAGCGTTGAACTCAGCGTTAGACTCAGCGTTGGACTCAGCGTTAACTCAGCGTTAAACTCAGCGTTGGACTCAGCGTTAAACTCAGCGTTGGACTCAGCATTGGACTCAGCATTAGACTCAGCGTTGGACTCAGCGTTAGACTCAGCGTTGGACTCAGCGTTAAACTCAGCGTTGGACTCAGCGTTGGACTCAGCGTTGGACTCAGCGTTAGACTCAGCGTTGAACTCAGCGTTAGACTCAGCGTTGGACTCAGCGTTAACTCAGCGTTAAACTCAGCGTTGGACTCAGCGTTAAACTCAGCGTTGGACTCAGCATTGGACTCAGCATTAGACTCAGCGTTGGACTCAGCGTTAGACTCAGCGTTGGACTCAGCGTTGAACTCAGCGTTAGACTCAGCGTTAGACTCAGCGTTGGACTCAGCGTTAGACTCAGCATTGGACTCAGCGTTGAACTCAGCGTTAACTCAGCGTTAAACTCAGCGTTGGACTCAGCGTTAAACTCAGCGTTGGACTCAGCATTGGACTCAGCATTAGACTCAGCGTTGGACTCAGCGTTAGACTCAGCGTTGGACTCAGCGTTGAACTCAGCGTTAGACTCAGCGTTGGACTCAGCGTTAAACTCAGCGTTGGACTCAGCGTTGGACTCAGCGTTGGACTCAGCGTTAGACTCAGCGTTGAACTCAGCGTTAGACTCAGCGTTGGACTCAGCGTTAACTCAGCGTTAAACTCAGCGTTGGACTCAGCGTTAAACTCAGCGTTGGACTCAGCATTGGACTCAGCATTAGACTCAGCGTTGGACTCAGCGTTGGACTCAGCGTTGGACTCAGCGTTAAACTCAGCGTTAGACTCAGCGTTGGACTCAGCGTTAGACTCAGCGTTGGACTCAGCGTTGGACTCAGCGTTGGACTCAGCGTTAAACTCAGCGTTGGACTCAGCGTTGGACTCAGCGTTAAACTCAGCGTTGGACTCAGCGTTGGACTCAGCGTTGGACTCAGCGTTGGACTCAGCGTTAGACTCAGCGTTAGACTCAGCGTTGAACTCAGCGTTAGACTCAGCGTTGGACTCAGCGTTAACTCAGCGTTAGACTCAGCGTTGAACTCAGCGTTAGACTCAGCGTTGGACTCAGCGTTGGACTCAGCGTTGGACTCAGCGTTGGACTCAGCGTTAGACTCAGCGTTAACTCAGCGTTGGACTCAGCGTTGGACTCAGCGTTGGACTCAGCGTTAAACTCAGCGTTGGACTCAGCGTTAGACTCAGCGTTGGACTCAGCGTTAGACTCAGCGTTGGACTCAGCGTTGAACTCAGCGTTAGACTCAGCGTTGGACTCAGCGTTAGACTCAGCATTGGACTCAGCGTTAGACTCAGCGTTGAACTCAGCATTAGACTCAGCGTTGAACTCAGCGTTGAACTCAGCGTTAGACTCAGCGTTAACTCAGCGTTAAACTCAGCGTTGGACTCAGCGTTAAACTCAGCGTTGGACTCAGCGTTGAACTCAGCGTTAGACTCAGCGTTGGACTCAGCGTTAGACTCAGCATTGGACTCAGCGTTAGACTCAGCGTTGAACTCAGCATTAGATTCAGCGTTGAACTCAGCGTTAGACTCAGTGTTAGACTCAGCGTTAACTCAGCGTTGAACTCAGCGTTGGACTCAGCGTTGGACTCAGCGTTAAACTCAGCGTTGGACTCAGCGTTGGACTCAGCATTGGACTCAGCATTAGACTCAGCATTGGACTCAGCATTAGACTCAGCGTTGGACTCAGCGTTAGACTCAGCGTTGGACTCAGCGTTGAACTCAGCGTTAGACTCAGCCTTGGACTCAGCGTTAGACTCAGCATTGGACTCAGCGTTAACTCAGCGTTAGACTCAGCGTTGAACTCAGCGTTAGACTCAGCGTTGAACTCAGCGTTAGACTCAGCGTTGGACTCAGCGTTAACTCAGCGTTAAACTCAGCGTTGGACTCAGCGTTAAACTCAGCGTTGGACTCAGCATTGGACTCAGCATTAGACTCAGCGTTGGACTCAGCGTTAGACTCAGCGTTGGACTCAGCGTTAAACTCAGCGTTGGACTCAGCGTTGGACTCAGCGTTGGACTCAGCGTTAGACTCAGCGTTGAACTCAGCGTTAGACTCAGCGTTGGACTCAGCGTTAACTCAGCGTTAAACTCAGCGTTGGACTCAGCGTTAAACTCAGCGTTGGACTCAGCATTGGACTCAGCATTAGACTCAGCGTTGGACTCAGCGTTAGACTCAGCGTTGGACTCAGCGTTGAACTCAGCGTTAGACTCAGCGTTAGACTCAGCGTTGGACTCAGCGTTAGACTCAGCATTGGACTCAGCGTTGAACTCAGCGTTAACTCAGCGTTAAACTCAGCGTTGGACTCAGCGTTAAACTCAGCGTTGGACTCAGCATTGGACTCAGCATTAGACTCAGCGTTGGACTCAGCGTTAGACTCAGCGTTGGACTCAGCGTTGAACTCAGCGTTAGACTCAGCGTTGGACTCAGCGTTAAACTCAGCGTTGGACTCAGCGTTGGACTCAGCGTTGGACTCAGCGTTAGACTCAGCGTTGAACTCAGCGTTAGACTCAGCGTTGGACTCAGCGTTAACTCAGCGTTAAACTCAGCGTTGGACTCAGCGTTAAACTCAGCGTTGGACTCAGCATTGGACTCAGCATTAGACTCAGCGTTGGACTCAGCGTTGGACTCAGCGTTGGACTCAGCGTTAAACTCAGCGTTAGACTCAGCGTTGGACTCAGCGTTAGACTCAGCGTTGGACTCAGCGTTGGACTCAGCGTTGGACTCAGCGTTAAACTCAGCGTTGGACTCAGCGTTGGACTCAGCGTTAAACTCAGCGTTGGACTCAGCGTTGGACTCAGCGTTGGACTCAGCGTTGGACTCAGCGTTAGACTCAGCGTTAGACTCAGCGTTGAACTCAGCGTTAGACTCAGCGTTGGACTCAGCGTTAACTCAGCGTTAGACTCAGCGTTGAACTCAGCGTTAGACTCAGCGTTGGACTCAGCGTTGGACTCAGCGTTGGACTCAGCGTTGGACTCAGCGTTAGACTCAGCGTTAACTCAGCGTTGGACTCAGCGTTGGACTCAGCGTTGGACTCAGCGTTAAACTCAGCGTTGGACTCAGCGTTAGACTCAGCGTTGGACTCAGCGTTAGACTCAGCGTTGGACTCAGCGTTGAACTCAGCGTTAGACTCAGCGTTGGACTCAGCGTTAGACTCAGCATTGGACTCAGCGTTAGACTCAGCGTTGAACTCAGCATTAGACTCAGCGTTGAACTCAGCGTTGAACTCAGCGTTAGACTCAGCGTTAACTCAGCGTTAAACTCAGCGTTGGACTCAGCGTTAAACTCAGCGTTGGACTCAGCATTGGACTCAGCATTAGACTCAGCGTTGGACTCAGCGTTAGACTCAGCGTTGGACTCAGCGTTAAACTCAGCGTTGGACTCAGCGTTGGACTCAGCGTTGGACTCAGCGTTAGACTCAGCGTTGAACTCAGCGTTAGACTCAGCGTTGGACTCAGCGTTAGACTCAGCATTGGACTCAGCGTTGAACTCAGCGTTAACTCAGCGTTAAACTCAGCGTTGGACTCAGCGTTAAACTCAGCGTTGGACTCAGCATTGGACTCAGCATTAGACTCAGCGTTGGACTCAGCGTTAGACTCAGCGTTGGACTCAGCGTTGAACTTAGCGTTAAACTCAGCGTTGGACTCAGCGTTGGACTCAGCGTTGGACTCAGCGTTAGACTCAGCGTTGAACTCAGCGTTAGACTCAGCGTTGGACTCAGCGTTAACTCAGCGTTAAACTCAGCGTTGGACTCAGCGTTAAACTCAGCGTTGGACTCAGCATTGGACTCAGCATTAGACTCAGCGTTGGACTCAGCGTTAGACTCAGCGTTGGACTCAGCGTTAAACTCAGCGTTAGACTCAGCGTTAGACTCAGCGTTGGACTCAGCGTTAGACTCAGCATTGGACTCAGCGTTGAACTCAGCGTTAACTCAGCGTTAAACTCAGCGTTGGACTCAGCGTTAAACTCAGCGTTGGACTCAGCATTGGACTCAGCATTAGACTCAGCGTTGGACTCAGCGTTAGACTCAGCGTTGGACTCAGCGTTGAACTCAGCGTTAGACTCAGCGTTGGACTCAGCGTTAGACTCAGCATTGGACTCAGCGTTGAACTCAGCGTTGGACTCAGCGTTGGACTCAGCGTTGGACTCAGCGTTGGACTCAGCGTTAGACTCAGCGTTGAACTCAGCGTTAGACTCAGCGTTGGACTCAGCGTTGGACTCAGCGTTGGACTCAGCGTTAAACTCAGCGTTAAACTCAGCATTGGACTCAGCGTTGGACTCAGCGTTAAACTCAGCGTTGGACTCAGCGTTGGACTCAGCGTTGGACTCAGCGTTGGACTCAGCGTTAGACTCAGCGTTAAACTCAGCGTTAACTCAGCGTTAGACTCAGCGTTGAACTCAGCGTTAGACTCAGCGTTGAACTCAGCGTTAGACTCAGCGTTGAACTCAGCGTTAACTCAGCGTTGGACTCAGCGTTGGACTCAGCGTTGAACTCAGCGTTAGACTCAGCGTTAGACTCAGCGTTAGACTCAGCGTTAGACTCAGCGTTAGACTCAGAAGTTAGGGTTGAAGTTAGGGTTGAAGTTAGTGTTAGGGTTAGGGTTGGGACTTAGGAAATTCTTACAAGTATTTTGTGCCAGCTTGGCCCGCTCCACAGGGTTATAGGGAAAACGAAGAAAATGTCCCAACGTCCCACTCAATGTAAGTCTATGGGGACGGGTTAGTTTTGGATGCCGTTTCTGTTAGGAATGAGCCAAGCTCTTGAAACTTGGTACATAGGTAGAGGCTGGATT